>NW_010235737.1:0-2222 GCF_000690775.1 Eurypyga helias
AGCGTTGCCGTTATGGGGCGGTTCGGGGTTCGCTGCCGCGCTTTGGTTTCAGTAGGACGGCAACGCGGCCGCCGCGCTGCAGAAGCCGGTGCTCGCAGGGCTCCCGGGCGTTACCCGTGATCTGTACCCTTCGCAGCGCTCCGTTCACACCCGTCACCTGGAGTAGGTAGCCCCGCTGGCCAAGCCGGAGGCCTTTCTCCTGTAGCCTTTCCCTGAAGCGGAGCGCTTACCCTCCTGCTGCCGGGCAGCCTTAGCAGAGCCTGGCAGAGGTCAGCGCTCTGGCAGCCTGCCGGGACTTGCGGGTATGGGACCATTTAGTCCTTTCTCTGAGGCAGGGT
Organism: Eurypyga helias; assembly: GCF_000690775.1. Lineage (NCBI taxonomy): Eukaryota > Metazoa > Chordata > Aves > Eurypygiformes > Eurypygidae > Eurypyga > Eurypyga helias. The sequence continues at coordinate 339 of NW_010235737.1, forward strand.
GTGCAAGTTTCCCCAAGTCAGCTGTGTTTTAAACTGAGTAACCGGAGGGAAAATAAGGAAGAAAAGTATTTATAAAATAAATGAGGCTTGAAAAGTCCACTGTGTCATAAATCAGAGTGGCTTTTGCTTTGTTAGCGCACACAGAACACAGTTGGATCTCCTCACGTCACCAGTGCTCATTGCTGTGCCTCTTACCACTTCTGTTCTCCACGGGGTGTTTCTGGTTTGCTTTGAGATACTGGTCTTACCTTTGCCTTATGGCTGTTCTTACTCGGGAAGCATAGATGTTTCTAATAAACAGGTTTTCAGTTGACAGAATTGGGGTTGGGTGGCAGGTGTGTGTGTGTTCATCTAGAAAAAGGCTTTTATCAGTCTTTCACAGAACGGGAAAACAGGAGAGAGTAGCATAGGAGTTTTAATTGTAGTGATGCAGCACGGTGTATGTGTTTGCGTGTTCCAAACTACGATGTGTAATTTGCTGTGAATAAGGATCCGATTCTGGGAGGAAAACCTTGGGGCTTTTCGTTGTGCTTGGCAGAAGCCAAGGTTTCACTCCACAAATATTGACTGAGCTTCCTCCTCCGCAGACAGCAAGTGGTAGCTGTAGCTGTTCTGTGTCATGCGATGCCATCTGTCCACTTCCCAGGTGCAGCATAAAACAGATGTGTGCAGCTGAGCAAGTTGCTCTTTGTATGTTATAGCAGGGTGTTTCTGATTTTATCCTGAAAGAAAGGACATTGCAATACAGGAAGAGCAATGGGTGAGTGATCGCTGGTGAACTTTTAGCTGGAGTAGTGTAATTTTTAAAGGGACTAGGGGATAAGGTGGTTTGTGTATCTGTGTATATACACACAGGTAGAGCTACAGATAAATACACATCTGCAAAGACTACTTTTTACACTGAGATCATGAAAAAGAGATGTGAGTTAGATCCCGACAGGTTGTCAGGTGCGATATACCTGGAATTTGAGTGGGCTGTTTTTTTTCAGATGTGGGGAGAAATGGACAATGAATTATCTAGAAGAATAAGGATTAAGAAGTGAGAGTGTGCCTGGGTGTATATTGGGCGTGTAGAAAATATACTCTGGTCAGAGGTGAGGGAGAAAAAGCTTGGACTTTTGGAGAATGTAATAGAAAGCTAACAGGAGAATTCAGGTCTTCCGTAAGCTTAAGAGTTGTGGCCAAGGAAATCCCACTCAGCTGTGTTATGGTGTATAGGTCAGAGAACGTACAGGTATGAAGGACAATAAAGAAATGGTGTATTTTCCTTTTTTTTTTTCCCTCTCATTTCTCACAGTAAGTTCTATCATTTGAGGCTGCCTTCATTATTTTATTAATTTTCAGCTTCTAAAGTCAGTGGTACTTAGTGAATCCAGGAAATCCTTGTTTCTTCATTCCCCAGAGCAGTCGTCCACTGTACCCAGCGGAACCTCAAGGGCTGACTAGGGAACCTTAACCTTGCCTGGCTCTTCTGCCCTTGGTTAGTACACAGCTGATGTATCTGTGCAGATACAAAATGTGACTTCACCTCCAATAAATGAATGGTGGGCTGTTTTTCCACCTAATTTGAAATATGGACTGTTTGTACTACCTCTTCTTAAAGCAAGTAGTATGTGACGTGGCTGTCCCAGAACACAGGCAAGTTTATTTGAAAGCATAACCATAGAGAAAGCTTGATTTGATTGAGGTTTAATTGCAGCTCAGGAGTCAGATCTTAAAACCCTTGTCTCTCTTCAAGTTTTCTTAGTATTTTTGATTCTGTGTCAGGTGAGACTGTGATTATCTCACTGATGTATTGTGTTAAATACGCCACTCAATCTTAAAATATGCCCTAATATATTTGGATATGCGAGAGTCTGTATTTATAGAATCAGAGTCATAGAA
>NW_010235738.1:0-15028 GCF_000690775.1 Eurypyga helias
CGACCCCTGAGGAACGCCGCTTGTTCCCAATCTCCACTCAGATATTGAGCCATTGACCAGAACTCTCTAAGTGTGACCAGCTAGCCAGTTCTTTATCCATCGAGCAGTCCATCCATCAAGTCCATGTCTCTCCACTTTAGAGACAAGGATGTCGTGTGGGACAGTATCGAAGGCTTTGCACAAGCCAAGTTGTGGGTACAGCGATCTGCCTCTGGGGTCTGCATCTCGGCTCAGGTTTGGGGATGACTTGGATCTATAACATATAAGGTGAGGAATTTCTCTTGTTGTCCTGATCTTTCTTTTCTTCTTCCACAGTTTATGAGGTGGTGACAGTGACGGGGGATGTCCGAGGAGCAGGAACCGACGCCAACGTCTTTGTTACTCTCTTTGGAGAGCTTGGGATTACTCCGAAAACTCATCTCACAAGCAAGTGAGTATCTGGAAGGAAATCTGTATCCTTGAAGCCTATTCCTCAGTAACTTTTATTGCATTTTGATGAAACATATTACTGTGCTGATGGATGCGGAGGGAATAAATCTAAAAGGTATTTTGGGATCACAAGAAAAGTCTGAATTTTTGCCATTGCATATTTCTTACCAAACCCCTTGCAAACCTGCATTCCTTTCTGTAGGTGGAAATGTGTGTTCAGATCCATATTATATAAGGCTCACACTTGCAAGGTGTGGGGATATTTGCTTTTCTTAGAGCTTAAATTAGGAACTCCCAGTTTAGGAGCTGAGCATATTCATGGCTTGTTGGAGTGGGCATGATGGACCATGTTCACATGTCTAAATCCCACCGAGGTCTCCATGCTAAGTCAGGTACAGAGATAAGTGTCCTTGAATGTTTCTGAAGAGTAACACAGTGGGTTTGAAGCAACGCTCCTGATGGGTAACCACCCACACCCAGGCATAGGAAATCTGAGGCAAGCAGAAATGGGAGACTTTAAGCTGTTTCCTAATTTAGGCTGTTTCCATCCTATCTGCTGTGTGCTTGATTGCACACTGTTGTGGTGGCACTGTACTGCTTTCCTCCAGCTGATCCCAGTGCCACCCTCTGGATGAAGCATTTCAATTCTTATCACTATGTTTAACTTAGGGAAACTGTATTTTATAATTTAAGAAGCCACTATGAGGCTTTTGACTCTCTCAATAGCTGTTAAAAAAAAAAAAAAAAAAGAAAGAATGAGCATCGGGGCCAGCAGGTGCTCAGCTCCCATGAAAGCAAGGTGACTTTGTTAAAAGTCTTAGCTCTGCATGTACTAATTTTTCTTGAGCCAGACAAGTGTATTAAGATAGAGCAGAAACCCCTCCTCCACCAGGTCTAGCACAGGCTCTGTGCCTCTGTTTTTTGATGTTTTTATTGTTTTGGTTTTCTTGAAAATGTGCTACAGAAATTATTACTCTTGTTTTAATTTCACACGGTAACTTCACATTTTCTCCATTTCTACAGCACCGACAAGAGGTACCTGCAGCTATTTTAAATTTTACCCTCAAAAGAGCTTCTCTTCCCAGTGAAGCAACTCAAACATGAGAGTCTGTAAAGAAAATGATATGGGAATGGTAAAGAAAATACATGAAATTTCAGCCCTGTTTGCCATATTTGAAATTCAGAAATCAGAGCTAGGAGTTTTGTTATTCCGGCATCCCCAGAAACACCTGACTGTATGTAATATATCTCTACAAAATGCTTTGTCTCTGTGCTGTGATTTGTATCCAGACATCCCAACGAAGTTGTAAAGATTAATACCGTGTCTCTTGATTTAGCAGAGAAGGAAATCGAGGCAAGGAGGTAAAAGGTGACATGGTCCCATAGCAGGTCAGTGGCAGAGCTGGGAGCAGCAGCAGCTCTGCTGGGTCAAGTGCTTTTACTACCCAAAGCTGACCTGTAGTATTTGGCAAAGCTGTCAAAGCAGCACCTGCTTTCCAGAGAGTTTTTTCTTATGGTCAGCGTTTACATAAAGGGCAATTTCATCGTGAAAGTGCTCTTCTGCATGTGGCTGTGGAAAGAATATAAGTATTACCTTGAAAACAAAAGACCCAACCCAAACCAAAACCTTTATGTCCTTTAGAAAAGAAGTCAGGGTGTCCTCGTAATAGCTTTCTTAATCAGCTGTGACCTTAAATGAGGTAATGTAAAACTCATCTTTTCTGGCACTCTGGTGAATGTCTGCTCTTTCTTCCTGCACTCACCGCCTTTTTTATTTATTTATTTGTGAAAGAAAGAAAGAAGAGACATTCAGGTGTGATTTTAGGTTGCAACAGCAGCAGTCTGGGCTTCTTCAAACCTGGGTTAGCATCTGGGTCTTGGTCCCTGTTGCTGCAGAGAGCAGATGGCTGAGGTGTTGGTAGGCAAGGATGAAAGTCATGGGAAGCCAACCTTCTGCAGTTCAGGACTGTTATAGCTGGTCCCATAGGAGGTGACCTCTAGAACTGCAACTATAGCTTTCCACTGGGGTTTTCCCAAACATCAGCAAAATTTCTGCATCTTGAAGCAAAGTCTGGCACTTTACAGTGCTTCATCAAGGGAGGACGAGAGAAAAGTGAGTCCGAGCGTAGGAGTGTCTGCAGATCTGCTTAATTGATAGTCTTGTCTCCTAAATATGAAGCAAACCATGAAATAGTCAGTTTGTCCCCAAATTTGTTATGCAGCTTTGTGAATATGGCAAAAGGATGGAATCTCATGCATCTTTCAACTAAATGTTTACATGAGTTCACTTATGACTGCAAATGCATGACATTTTATAGGTGTTTACATTTCCCCGTGTATGACAGAAAGCTAAAATATCATGCATTGCCTAAAGATGGTACTACCACTTCAGCCTCTGGTTAGAATAGGTTCTTCTTATTTCTTTTGTGATTGTGTGCTGGTAGTGAAATACATGTCATTTCAGATCTTTTTGTCATGCGCGGTAAAGGGAAGACATGGCAAGCTGATGAAATATCATGTGTTTTTAACATTGGCCGACAGTAAGGTAACTGTGGAAAAGAGAAACAAATCTTCATCTTGACTTGTCAGGCGGAACGTCAGTTCTGGAAGTGGCAGCACCCAAATTCTGTCTCAAAAGATGCATTTATTTAAGCCAAGTAGTGTTTGAGTCTGTGAGGGACTGGAATAAATCCTCCTTTACGTTTGATGTTTGTCAGTTTGGGGGGGATGGGAACACCTCCATGCCAGTGCTGGGGGTGATGGATGGGTGCTGGCAAAGTGCTGCTCAGCCCTGGCCGCCCTTGGCTTCAAAACCCAGCTAACAAAATTCCTCAGGTCCCCACCTGCCATCCTGCACCAGCTACAGCTCAGCCAGAAGCTAAAAGCACTACCAGAACCAAATTTCTTTCCATGGGCTCCTTCATGGGCACACAGGTGGAACCCAAGACATTCCTTGGTAGCATTTTGGCAGTCGCCAAGACCATTCCCAGGGGCACAAACTACATCTACGTGGCCCAGTGTTGACTAAACAGTGGTGTTCCTCCACAGCATTTAATTTCTCCTACCTCACGTGTTTTCTGCTGTGCTGGGGCTGAGGATGAACACAGAACTCATTCCGGAATGCTGCTGCCAGCTCATTCACAGTGTTGAGTAGCAGAATCATTTATCTGTTGTTAGTGTAAATGACCCCGCTTTTCAGTGTCAGGCTCACCTGGTCCTGCTTGTGACAACAGTAATAAGTATACATGGGGAGATTTTTCTTTTAAAAACAAACCAAAAAGAGATAGAAAATATTTAACAGCTACAGCACAGCAATCTGAAAGATGAAACAATTGGTAACAGTTGTCTTCTTACTGAATTTGAGGACCGTGCAGTGGATTTTAATTTTTTTTTTTCCTATGCTGAATAATTGGTAGTCACTTCTACCTGGTCTCGAGTCACTATACAGAGCTTTTCCTACTCCTAATGCCAACAAATACATGTGACTTGCAGCATATGTACATGCTGTCTTTAGAGGATGTTAGTGTTTGCATCTCTACTACAGCTGAGCCCTACTGAGCTGCAGAAGATCTGATTGTGTTGTTCAACTGCTCTGGAATAAATAAGCAGATACAGGGAAGCAAGATTATTTACTCTGAATAGTTAATATGGTAAGTTAGGAAGTTTTAGGAAGTTAGTATAGAAGGGGCTGTTCAGGCTAGGAAGCAAACAAACCCCAAGTGCAGCGGAAGAAGACTTCTCACGTCGCTGCTGAAGAACTTCTTCAGAGATGAGTTGCCAATGCGTTTCCTTAAATGACAAGGGACGTTTCCTATTTCACAGCCACTTATGTATCTAACCGTACTCTGATTTATGCCCGTACCAATCTGCAGCACTTACACCTCAGTCTTAATGATCTGGGGGCAGCGCTAAGTGGTGCCACACTTTAGAGTCCATATCCGCTTCTGCAAATGAAACAAAGTGGGAAATTCCTTCTCTCTCTTCCTCAGGCTTATTGGCTTTTGTTCCTTATTTCAGGAACAAAACCGCCTGAGAGAGTGCTTAGACAGCAGTGTTGAACAAGCCAAAGATAAGAGCTGGTAGAATTGGTGTCTGTATAAATTACAATCCACCTGTAGCTATGCACATAGCAGCTAGTGGTACAACTACAAGGAGGGTCAAGCCTTAGAGGAAGAAAACAGGAATTTACTCAAAACACGTAGACTTTTAAGGGAATTTAGCTGCTAGACCATGTCCCTGCAGACCAAGTGTCAGCAGCATTTTTCAGACTGTAAAACCTCATCAGTTTTCCACATGGGATGAACATAAGGTGCCTTCCTGGAACAAACTCAACATGTCTCTCTTGCTCAAAATCCTGCCCCTATCCCAACTCATCAATCTCAGCTTTAAAAATGTCTGAAATCATTCTCATTACAATTTTCAAAAGTATTTCTCCATGAGAATGGGATAGAAATTTTCAGCAGAGTAAAGGTAGCCCCCAGATTTGGCAAAGTTAATGCAATTCAAAATATAATTTAATATTGAGAAATACTGAGCAACTTTAGAACCGCTATTGATGGCACTACCTGCTTTGTATACACTTTCTCGAGAAAAAACAGCCAAACTACAGGTAACAAAGACATAAAACATAGCTAAGATTATCTAAATTAAATACAACTGTTTGGTTTTCTTTATGTAAATCATGCTAGCACAGATGAAAAACTGATATTGATACTGCTGCTCCGTGCAGTATGAAGTGAAGGATCACATACCCATGTGTGCCATTAAGGTTATAGAAACCTGGATTCAGGATGCTTATGGATAAGGCAGGGGGTGTTTCAGTGTTCCCTATGGCACTTTGTGAAGTTTCAGGGTAAGTTTAGACATGGGCTCTCACAGTTTTAGGCTGGTGTTTGGTTCCTGGGTGTCATCACCCTGCCACACTCCTGAGCAATTTATCTCAATAAATTAAATCCTTTCAAGTGGGACCGTTTTTGTCACTAATTCTGTGCTTGTTTAAGCAGGATTCCTTCTGCTGATCATGTTATTTGTAGAAAAAGTAAACAATGTCCTTGGTACAGAGACGTCTGCAGTTGCTGTGCTCTTCGGCTGGTTTCTTTTCCATCTGGAGTATTTTTGGACGCATGCTGTCTTACGCAGTATTTCCAGCTGCCCGCTGACTGATGTTGTCAGCTTCATGACAACAGTCTTGGCAAAATATTTGCAGACCAAGCTCCCTGGAGTATTCCTTGCTCCAAGAAGGAGGTTAATGATGTTGCTATTGGAGCTCCGTGTTAAGAGTAAATATGGTTTGAACATATGGGATTTTTTGCAGTTAGGTTGTCAGTAAGTCCACCCAGGCCAGTGTCCTCTCTCCAGGAGTGATTGATAGTGGATGTACAGGGAGAAACACAAGTGATGCAAAGTCATTGTAAGCATTTTTCTTATGGCAAGCTGCCATCGTAGCCAGAGGCCTGATAACACAGATTTACCCAGCCTGTAACATGTATTGGATAATCTGAGGGTGAGCAAAGCTGTCTGTGTTTTCAAGCCAGGAAAACAATAGGGATAGACCAGTGCTCATCCCTGCCACCTCCGTATGTCAGAACTGTTCAGTCCGCCCTTTGTCTATGAGAAACTTGCCTCCCGTGGGATAGCAGCTGATCCAAATGGCATTGTTTTTTCCCAAATGAGTGACCATCCAAGATGGTTTTTTGCTGTGTGACCTTCTGAAATCATCACCGGTATCCAGCTCCCTCACGCTGCTGCTAAACGTCAGGAGCAGGAGCAGGCAGACCTGTGGGCAGGGTTGCAGGGAGATGCCACCAATAACTGACCATTTCTGATGATTTAATGAAGCATCTTTAAAGTTTTGTTCGAGCTGACATCCACGGTAACACTTTGTGTATCTGTACAGCCCTTCATCTATGGCTCTTCTGCAGGCATCTCTGTGTGTACAAAGCATTGTCAGATAAAACAACTAGTAGAAAGTCAATTTGATAGATCATTAATATAGTGATTCAAAGCTAAATTGGTTCAGATTACTCCATCACTGCTACAGGTGGTGGTTATTATTTTTATGCCTCTGCTGTGATCAGTACCCAGGTCTTCCCTCTGCTCCTAAGAGCTCAGCTCTGGAGAGGGTGCTGTTAGCTGATGAGAAATAAATATCTACAAATATTAAAAATTCTAATTTCAAATGTGACTTTCATTTAAATGGTGGGATTGTCTCTTGTTAATTTCCCTTTATTAAAAAAAAAAAGGTGATTTACTAGTGCAAATGTTTATTTTATGTACTTTTGCATTTTAAATTGCATCATTGATAGTTTCTTGTTGTCAGCATACCAAGCAGTAGCAAAACTCTCATGGCGCTCACTCTGTTGTTTGTGCCAATGGCCTCCCGAAGAGAGGCACACAGGGATTTATAAATGCTGTGCTCAGATAGGCACCAGTTCTTGTGGTGCTTTTCAGCAATGTGACTCACCCAACCAGGGGACATAGTGCTCTAAATCATTTTACATTTGCAGTACCATGAGCAGTGCAACCTACAGACAATCATTCAACCAAAAGAAAGTAGCTTCAGATACAAGAAATATCTGAGAATTTCATATACTAATCTCTGTTGAAGTTCCTTGGATGTTTATTACAAAGCAATAGGGCAAACCACTATGAGTGACTATAAAAAATACAGCTGCTAAAGCCAATTAAATATGTGAAATAAAAAATTGATCAAAACATATTTCTGAAGTTGTCTTAGCCCAATATCCCAGCCGAACAATAGGGCTCCAAGTGAAATTCTGCTGACCTTTAGGTGCTTGCTTATGGCTGGCGATGCCCAGTCCCTGGGTCTGAATCCAGTCAAGCCTGAACATTAGAAATTTAGTGCTGCAATTTCCAAGTCAGATTTTCTCGTGCTTTATTTGTCTCCAGAGCTGTGCAAGCCATTGTCCTATATTCTTCAGTGTAACGGGTTCCTTGTGGTAACCAGGATGTGGATTTCTTAACACAGAGCCAGCCTAGACCAGACTCCAACAAAGCCCAGCTGTAATTTCTCCTTCTCTCTCTCTCTCTTTTTTTTATGTTGGATAAACATCAGTATAGCCTTCCACCATGGGATATTCACTCACTCTCCGTCTTCTTATTAATTTGAAAATGCTAGAAAGATGATGGAAGAATGAAGGATTGGATTTTTCCTTAAAACATCCCCCTTTTTATGCTGCTGATGCTGTGTATCCCTATCAAGGGAAGAGACTTGTCAAATTCTTCCTACCTTTCAACAGTGAGACTTCCCAGGAACTTGACTCCTGGACCGCAGCCATGTTTCCCAATGCTTCCCCACTCTCTTTCAAGATGCATGAAGCACCTGCTCGATGGGCACTTCTTTCACACCATCCCAGAAACTGAAGCAGCCCAGCGCAGTGGCGGTACTGCCATAAACCAGCCGCCACCAGGAACAGTGCACTGAAAGCTTTGGGCTAATTAGTCTCACTTAATACTTCTGTGCCATCCCTGTAGCAGTCTGCAGCACTGCATCGATCTCCGGAGACGATGCGGGGAGAAGCCGCTGTCATTACGATGCTCGCTCGAGCCTGACAAACTAATTGCTTCACACTCGCTGTTTTCTCTCCGACAGCCAGGTTGAGGGAGGCTGGGCTGGATTTAATTGTCTCTTGTCTTCGTGGCAAGGTTAACCATTTTAGCTTTTTCATGTAGCGGCAATGCTTGTGGCGCGGTACCTGGAATAGCAGGATGGAGGAGGAGGAGGGCTGCACAGGCATTTGCAGAACAACGAGAAATGACCTTTAAACCAAGGTGCATGCTGATCCTTCAATGAGAAGCAAGCCGAGCAATACTGAACCCCCTTGCTCAGATTATTAATATTCATTAACTTTCTGAGTACAAGCTGTTTGTCACTGCGGCTTTATGCTGCTGGAGTGCTGTGGTTTCTTGTTCATTTTAGTACGACTTGTGGATTTTGCTGGGTTTTATCATCTGTAGCAGTGCTTAGCAGCCCAGGTGAAATCAGGGCCTGTCAGGGAGGGCAGGAGGGAGAGGCTGTGTCTCTGAGCAAGATGGGTTTTGCCTCGATGTTTTTCACAGTGATTTTGTGGAAAATATGAGCTCAAAAAGGATGGATGTTCTTGCCAAAGATCGCACCACAGGCTAAAGGCAGAATGAGGAATTAGATTCTGCAATCCCTGACCCAGGAGAATATACTTTATATTGCCTTCCACTTGCATCTGTGAAATACAAACAGCGCTTCACAAAAAAAGCCCAACTAGTCCCTTTCCTAGAGTTGTTTTGCTTTGAATGAGATACAAATCGTAGGAGAAAGCTGCAAAGAATGTGTCAGTGGTTGTTAAAAAAATGTTGGTTGATGGGTTGTTAAAAAAATGTTGGATGATGGGCATGGAAATAAATCTTTGATGTGGTTGGATGCTTTTACCTCTGGCTGAGCTCTGGGCAGATCTGCGACTCCATAGAGAATTCGCTGGGCTATGGAGCCCCTTCACTCCATCACCAAGAGTGGGTCTGTGCTTGATGCCTGAAGGTTGGGATGACAGGAGAGGGCACTTCTGGGAGCAGGAGATTGTCATGGTTTAACCCCAGTCAGCAGCTAGACACCATAAATTATGCAGCTGAGATTTCCACATTTGGGGAAATCGCAGGGGTCAGCACACCCGGAGTGCAGGGAATGAGCCTCACTCTGGGAAACCCACCTATCCCAATCAAAACCAGCACAGAAACAGAGTTGAAAAGCATGTTGAGGCCTCATAAAGCAAATGAGGCACATTTTCAGGGGTCCAGATTCACCAGGGTTTTCCATGTTTGTTGGCCAACAAGGGCTGGTTGACAAGGGTAAAACAAAGCTCTGGCTTGACCACTCTGAACAACCACTTTACAGCCACCCTGGAGAGGAGCAGCTGATAACATCTTCAGGTTTTTTGCTGTTACCTCAATGTTTTAGCTGCTGATGGGTGAGCTAACAGGGTTGAGAAACCACAGAAGAGGTGTGACCGAAATGTTGGAGGTCTTAATGTAATTTTTACTTCATTGGCGCTGCCTTGAAATATCGTGCTGATGGGAATGTCTTACAGACTCCCCCAGCTCCTACCTCTACTGGTGATTTATTTGAGGATTTTGAGAAATCCTTTGGGATGTTTTATTCTTGGAGGCGATATGGAATGTGATCCAAGGTTTGCATCTACTTGGGCCAGCATTGCATTTCCCCCAAAGCTTCCACCTCAGATTCTGGAAGGACTCCTAGAGCTCGAGAAGGAAAAAGTCTGTTAAATGTCAGTACTTAGAGCATCTGAAACTTGTCACAGGAAACAGGGCATTAAAAAGTAGGTCTTTCCAGTGCTAGGAATGACATTTCTTCATCCTTAAACACTAGCCTCTGTCAGGGCACCACGTGTGCTTGCTGAAAAGGTTGCTGCTTTTTTACCATAGCTTTTGATACGTGTCTATTACAGGAGCAGCACGGCCTTTGAGAGGAGCAAAACAGACGTGTTCCGAGTGAAAACCAACAACGTCGGACAAATAAAGAAAATAAGGTATCTGCACAACATTACTCTCACGGTACCTGCTCCGCGAGGTGCTAATCAAACGAAAGGCTGTAGAGGTTTCGGCACTTCCATGTTTTATTCATTATTGGTTAGCGTGCTTCTATCAAGGTGAAGTTAAGGGGTGGTAAAAGCTTGTTTACTGCCTAAGATTTTAACTGAAGCATGAAATCACCTACGGTATTGCTTATAACTATCCATGCTCCCCATGAAGAATTGTATTTCTGTCATGCAATCACGGACGAAGGCGTTTAGACTGTTTTTATGTCCCGATAAATGGAAGTAAATGGGGTTCGCTATCCTCTTTTGCTGAATTAGTGTAATGTAAATGATAATTACTGTGTTTAACCACCATCTGACTGAACTATATAGAATTAAAAATTAGTCAGTTGTATAAAGAAAACCAGAAAAATGGGAAGGTGTGGATAATGCAAAATAAGAATAGAAAAGAGCAGAAGGGATAGAGGGTGGGAGGAAAGTCACTTATGTTTTAGATATGCAGTGTAAGGTGAATGAATGCATGTGTTGAATGAACATCCAGGTTTGTGTCTGTTTGTATGCATCCTCTTGCAGATAATAGCCCACACATGCACCTGTGATATCTCCACACAATATATATATGGAAGGCTATTTACAAAATACCATGTAAAAACCCATGAAAGACTTTGGATAGCCAGGTGTAAGTGGGCATTTTGTGTGTAGTTGTTCTAGCCTTGCCTAATATAAAATATTCCACAAAACTACAGCGTTAGTGGTTAATGTAAATCAAAATACCAAATTCAGAGTTGCATTTCCTCTAGGATTGAGCACGATAACACCGGACTGAACGCGGGCTGGTTCCTCGACCGCGTGATCGTGACCGACATGAACAGACCTCACCTCCGGTTTTACTTCCCCTGCAACAACTGGCTGAGCAAGGAAGATGGGGATGGACTCTATGTCAGAGACCTCATCGGCAGCCTGAATCCCATGGATGTGCCCAAAAGTAAGGGTTTTCCAAAAAGCTTTCTGGCGCTTTGTTGAAAAAGACAGGGTTGCTTTTAGATGACTTCATCCATACAAAAAGTAATCATGCAGTCCATGCTAATTTGAGTTTTCTTTCTAGTGAGTGGAGAGCGAAATAGGAAGATGCAAGGTGCCTCTAGAGGGCTATTCCTTCTTCCATTGTTAGGCCCGACAACTTAGGGTGGGATAAATCACTATTTGGAGAATCTCCACTCATTGGTTGAGTACTGAAAGATCCGCGATGACTACTTTAAATTAGATTAAATGGCTACACATAGATGAGAGGCATCCCATCCCAGAAGATGTATCCAGTATCCTGGTGTGCTATCAGAAGAAGCAGTGTGATTGCCGTCCTGTGTATAAAGTTAAGTGTTTCCAGGCTCTGGTGACAACCTGCAGGAAAATTCCATAAACAAGCCAAGCCCCTCGCTGTAATTCTACGCCGGTTTACTGTATGTGTATGATATCCATATTGAACTAGTGCCTATTTTTCAGAGTGGTTTTAAGCTAATGATGTTGAAACGAAGCCAGGACAGCTTGCAAACCAGACATGTACTCCCAAATTGATATCAGCGTGTAGGCCATGTGGTGATGTATAGTGCATGTAATGTGAGTGGGAAGATGATCGAGATGTGAAAGTGGAGCCAGCAGACCAGCCTCAGGTGGTATGTCAGCAGTTTATCTGCAAGTGCTAATGAGGAAACTGAGTTGTGTTTTCCTGATGACCTCACCAATGCACCGCTCCTTTCTGGGAGGTTGATTTTGTGCATGGAACATGAAATACACCCGCCACTAGCTGGAGGTCTGAGGGAAAGAAGAGGTATAGTTTAGTCCACAAGAGGAATAATGTGGTTTTGCTGGTATCACACTTTTTGAGAATAAGTAGTAGATTTCTTGCACTAGTATTGTTGACATGACCACTTAGGAACGTTTTTTTTTTTTGTAAAAACAGTTCATTGTCAGCCTTAATATAGTGCTTTGAGAATTGATAGGTGCTCTAGAAGGGCAAAATGTTGTTATTTATATTGAGATCCTGTTGGAAGCTAGCAATGATACAATACACCACGACACTGTTTGTTCCTGAACTGGTAAATAATTTTGGTTTATTAAGATATGACCTCCTAAAACAGCTCCAGTATGTTGGTGATGTAAGTATTAGTGGGTAGTGCACATTAGTTAGCATGCACAGATAACATCAATTGACAAGAAGTGTATGTGGGAGCATTTTATAAATGCAGACCTCTCCAGGGTGGCTGCCACAGTGGAATGAGATAACGTCTGGAGATGCTCTGCCAAAAACCCACCCAGCTACTGATAGGACTGTGTGTGCCAAAGTTCTTTGCTGTTCTTGTATCCAACCAGTTTGTGAAATGACAGAGTAAGGGACACGAGTGAATGCAGGAGGGGTCTGGAGAAGGTAGTGGATGAATCAAAGCACAATTAACGGGAGGTTCCCTTGAGGAAAAAGTCAACCATTCAATCTTAATAGATCTTTAAACAACACAAGAGTTTATCTGAATTTATTATTACTCCTGCCTAGGAGAGCTGATTCAAAGGAATGCGTGTGATTTCCTCCATCCTGTTCAACACCTAAAAAGATTTGTGGGATAAATCCTCAAGTGGTAAAAATCACTGCAGTTCCAATGAAAGTGCTGGAGTAACTTTGCAGTTCAGCTACTGAAGAGCTGGTCTCGAGCACTCGCCCTTCTGGAGAAGGGGTTTTGGGTTATAGATCAACAGTGCTTGGTCCAGGACAATTAGGAATAAGGTTATCTTAAGAATATGAAAGAAGAGATTTAACCTGGCATTTGCCAGAAATGCATCTGTTCTCATCGTCTTTATCAGATAGAAAACCCCACTTTTGAGTGGGAAGGGCTGGATGCTCTGCAGCCACCCATACAAATAAATGCAGGGAGCTGGGCTGAGGCCAGAAGCATGGGTGAAGGGTTGGATGCCTTCCAGGCAGCAGGTCTGAATCTGTAAGAGGAGAGGGCTATCTCAGGTATCTCAGGTTGCAGTTCCCCTTGAACCATAATTAATGAAAGATAAACATGCTCAGGCTGGTGAGGTGAACCATCAACTGCAATTGTAAATTTATCTGAATTCATTCATCTCTCTCTGGATCTATAGAGGTTTCAAATGAGATTGTGATATGGTTTTCTTTGTACATACAAGTCATTTGCCCTAGATTTGGTGGGTTTTGGTTTGGTTTTTTTGTTTGTTTGTTTTTCTTTCAAATGGCTTAAACAGTGGTGTGTACTGTTTGAATATTAATATTTTCTAGGCTAATAGACAAATGAATAATTATGTGTTTTGGTGATTTTATGTGCTTGTAAAGAAAGACTAGTTACTCTCTCTTAAGTCCATGTTCCTATTAGCAGTGTTTGGTGGCATACTCTTCTCCTTTTTGGTCACGTCTCTTCAATTACTGTTCCCCTTTTGTTCTTCTTTGCAACAACAGTGCCCAGGTGGTTTACAGACCTTATTCTCATTCTTTGCTTTCATGGTCCATTTGCTGCCACAGTTTGGTATGATTTTGGAGGTAACCAAGCAAGTTTTCTCCATGTTCCCTCTCCTGCAACATTTTCAGCTTTTGATCTTCTCCTCTAGAGCTTTCTCATCTTTGTCAGGAGGATTTATTTTCCTTTCTTAAACTGTAGGTCACATCTGGAACGTGCATCTTTCTGTGACATGTGTGCGATGTAGACTGGGGAAAAATTAGGTGAAGTTTTGTCATATTTTTGTTTTGCTGAAGCTCTGTAGAGGCTTTTAAAGCATATTTGAAAAGGATTGTTGGTGCTTGCACCAAAACCTACCAAACTATGTGGAGACTCAGCCTCTTTCTTGCTGAGGAGCACAAGCCAGACAGAGAATCCCTGCAGGGCTGTGAGCTTTGAAGAGGTTAATTTAAAAGAAAAAAGAGAGGCATTATCTAAAAAATGCAGAAAAAAATATGTTACCAAAAATTGCCAACATATAATCGAAATATTGGACACACACAGAGAAGTAGAGTTCTTTTCATGTTCTAAATAGGAAAAGGAATGCTTAGTGATTGCAGATGCCTAAGTGATTGTATGTATTTATCTGAATAAAACGTGTCCCTGTTGAATGCCACACATTTCTCAAGGAGAACAGGCTATGTTTCAAATGCCTGTGGTTGAATGGTTGCCTATGTCCTGTATTCACATCCAAGGCATCATATGCCCATGACCCTTTGATAGTGATGGTACCACAGATTCTTATTTACTCAGCAGCTGCTACTGGCAACCTGGGTTAATTTACATTACCAGTATTAATTACAAGGAAAGGGCTATTGTTTGTCTTTATGTGGCTTCGCTTGAGTTTATGAAGTCTTAGGATTGTATGATTGTGGCTGGGCCTTTATGAAAGGGACTGGCTCAAACTGAAGTCAGAAGATGGTTTTCTTCTGAGTGTTGTGGGTTTTGGATCACTTGGAGAGTGTCTGATGTCCTACCAAAGCAGTGGGGGAGGAGATCATTCATAATAGATTGTAGTTGTACTAATAAGAATTACTGACCCAATGGAAACGCAAAAGCAAACGAAATCTGGGGGCTGGTTTCCAGCCCGTTGTTTGATATCTGCAAACTGATCCTGAATCACTCATGCCATTCTGTGGGCAAACCCTTGTGTCTTCCCACCCTGTGGTGACTTTCATGTGGTTGAACTTAACTGTGCTTTCCCCAGCAGTTTGCAGCCCCAGTCTGATCCCAGTGCATGGCATGAGTGCCATGGTGATTACCTCGCTGGGGTGGATGATCACCCTTGGATCCAGGCATGACACTGCCCGTGGGAACCTACTGCAGGTGGGACACCAGGGCCATGTCTTCCTCCATCCCTCTGTGTGTGATGGGTACAACTTTTATCATCCAGACACAAAGCAGTGGGTCCTGAGATTTGGTCTTCACGTGAACTGAAGGGTGTCTCAAGGTGTTGTATGGGAATATTTGTGTAAGGCTACATTGTGTCCTCATCATAAAAGAAGTTGAGGTTTGGTCACATTAGGTGATGTTAGAATCATAGAATCATAG
>NW_010235739.1:0-12970 GCF_000690775.1 Eurypyga helias
GGGCAGGATGCGCCGCGTGCGGGGGCCGGGCTTTTCGGTGCCTCGGGGGGCCGGACCTGGGTGTAGCACCGAGCCGTCACTGCCCAGCCGAGGGATGAGGAAGGAGACGGAGCTGGCAGCCGCAACTTGGGTGCGGGGGTGGGAGCCAACACCCCCCCCTCCCGCCTCTCACTGCCGAGCTGCTCCCCGCTGCCCCTGCACACCGCGGTCCTGCCGGCAACCCACCGACTATCGCCTTCAAAGACGTAGTTTAAAGGGAAAAAAGTGAAAGGTGGTGTTTCACTGACCACAAAGCCGGGGGCACTTCCACAGGGTCTCCAGCAGCCACTGGGAAAGTCTGGTTCTTGCTCCGACACTGATTTTTTGTACAACCTTTACCGACTCACTTTCCACCCTCAGCTTCTCCCACAGCTCGGGTGCTTGCTTAAACCGCGGTGTCCAAACACCGGCTTTAGTGGGAACCAGGCATTTAAACACCTACAGATATTAGCCCCGTTTCCGTGGGAGAGGGCAGGGTCTCACCGTAAGTGACAGTAGAGCTCAGTGCGATGGTAGGCTGATCTTGGCCACGTTCCTTAAACACTGTTGTGATAAAATCATCATCGTCCTGGACAAGCATCTTGTAAACCTGAAGAACCACTGAAAATTTGCCTTGTGGAACAGGGCAGGGTCCCTCTATCACAGGAAATTGCTCATCAGCTACTGATTTGTAATTGCATTTTGCCTACCTAGTGCATGTGTGAAAAACAGTAAAAATCTCGGTAGCTTTCACACCACAGTTCATTGTCATAATACAGAATCAGACTCTCACATCTTGGATAAGTTCATCTAGCCTGAAAGAAAGGATCCAAGCCTTAGCTCTCCCTCATCTCACGTTAGCATAACTCAGCTACACTCTTAATCAACAGGAGGGAACAAGCCCACAGCATCAGATCACGTTTCCCCATCTCATTCCTTACAGGTGGAGCTACCACCTTCTTGCCTACTTCTCCTAACACCCTTCCAGCCCTCCAGACCTTTGCAAAGCCTAGAAAAGGAGGCAGAGAAAAAGCAGAGAAGGGAAAAAATTCCAAGCTTTCACAAAGCATTGTGAGAAGTAGATCTGGTTAAAAGGGAGAGAACTGGATGTACTGGTGGGAAAGATTTAGAGGAAAGGAGACACAAAGCAGCAGAAAAAAGACCCGGTGTTGCTGCCCAGGGAACAATTTGCTGAAAGCAAGCTAGCCAGAACATCAGACAGGGATTATGTAGGATCAACACTCCCCTGGTATAGGTGGACGGAGCAGTTCGCCCGCCTTGGGTGCTCTTACAACGAGGCTGCTGAGCCGTGGGAGACAGGAGCTCACAACTCTCCCTGACCTGGTGCTATCCTGCACTCACATTTCCCTCCCCAACCACCCCCACCTCGGGCTCGTCTCTCAGACTCAGTTTTCCCATCGGGACAATGGAGACAGCCACATTTCTCGTGCTGGGCTGCTGTCAAAATGAATTAAGTGATGTCCAAAGAGTACTTTGAAATGCAGATATTATGCTCGCTGGTTTTAATGCCTCCAAAGCGGTCTCCAGATATCGCTAAATCCTCAAGATATCCCTGATCAATTCCTGTTTTACAGATAAGGAAGCCGAGCAGAGGGATGGATGCTTTAGTCCATCTCTTATGTCGGGTTCTGTGGGTCCCCCCCCACCTTGCCATGGCTCAGGCACCAAGTTGCTGGCCCACAGCGACCGACTCGCATCTGAAGCCACGTTCTGCTGACGACGTAGAACAATCTCCGTACGTGCAGTGTATCCACGGATTGCTAACCCTCTATAAAGCTATTGCCTTTGACAACTTAATGCCTAGGTTGGAGCTCCCATCCCCGCCCATAACCTGGTGTTACACGCGTATTTCTGGCGTCACTGTGCCCCGTGGGACCCCCCAGACAGTGGGGCTGAACCAAGTCTCTCCCTGGATTTTCCTTGTCTTTGTAGGTGTACTGGGAAGGAGCAGGACACGGGATCTTCTAGTCCCTGGGCCTGTGATCAAATTATCTCTCCCTCTGTCACACATCCTAATCATCACAGCTGGCGGTCATGCCAACAATATTAACGCTGCTGAGTAGCTTTTGGTTTTGCAATTAGCAAGGTTTTCTGCTTTCCTCAAATAAAAAATAGGCTTGTACTACTTAACGCTGCATAAGTAATACAGATACATTCAAGGGCCATGTTACTGCCTTGGTGAGATGAACCGACGCTGTAAGTGCTGTAGATATTTTAAACCTTTTGAAGATTACAATGGTTACAAAGCTCATTATTTCTAAACGTGTTTATCCTTCCTCTCTTTTTTGTTTGCGAAATTAGGCAACGCGCGGTTTAAATAAACAACTATTGTACTATTAAACATTGATTAAAGAAAAGGGTTCCATTTAAATTATTAAGTGGTAAGATAAAAAGCATCCCTTCTCTTTTGTACGCTACTTTATTCAGAAGTCAAACTTCTGTAGTCTCACTGAATGCTAATGAATAGCATAATAATGCACAAGGGCAAGAGGGGGCTGAGTAATTAAAAACAGAAGCCAGAAATCAAAGGGCTTGAAATATACTTACCAAAATAATTCAATTATACATTAGAAACCTGGGATAATCAAGACACATCCCACAGTTTCATTCATCATTATGCCCCGATTTAATATCTATACCGGCTTGCTGTACCCAGGAAGGAACAACTGGGACTCTCACGTGCGATGCTTCAGCTGAAGAGACAAAGGCAACGCGCACTCGGGGCCCGTTCCCAGCATGCCGCACCTTGGAAATGGCTTCACTTGACTCTGTATTCTCAGTTAAACTGATTTAGGGAACTATTTTTAGCCACAAGCTATTTCTGTATCGCCTGTATATTCCTTTTCTCTCTAGCTTTGCAATTAATACAAATCTCCACACCCACCATTTTAGCTTCCCTAGAAATCCATCCTTGCCTCCTTTCCTTGGCTTCACCTCTTCTTGTGGCCTCAGACTTTCCTAGTTATCCACAGAACGCTCTGCCAAGCACAGCAGCAGGTAGGCCCATTCAGCAAACCGTGCATTTAGCTGTGAGACGGCATCACGAGCCGCAGGTTTTCACACAACACAAGCTGGGTCAAAAAATCCTGATGTAGCTTTGCAATGTCACCACTTTTCTGGGCCACGGGATCCCACCATGGCTCCCAGTCTCCAGGATGGCAAAGCAGGGGGAGGGACTGTGCATTTCAAGGCAATTCCAGTACCACGTGATAAAACAAGGGGAAAATAGCCAGCCTGACCCTGTTCAGTGGCTTTGGAGGGTGCACGCTGATTGTGCTCTGCAGTCTTGATGCCATAAGGAATGCTCAAGCCTAGTCCCGTTGGCACTGGTAACAGCTCCATGGAGGAAACTCCAAGTCATGTATCGTCAGGAACAGAAGTTCCCAGCTGACAAAGGATAGTGCCATCATTCAAAAAGTTTGCAGATTAATAAGTTGTTCCCTCCCTTCTGGCACATAATTAAGGCAACAACAGGGGAAAACTGTTGGTAACAAACCAGTTTCAGCAAAAATTCAGGAATTTCAGCAAAACCAACACTCGATTGTGTATTAGCTTCTTGAGGAATCAGAGTCTGATTGTATTAGCAGAATTTTTAAAGGCACAGAGACTACTGGTTGTCTCTAATGAGCGCAGAAGTCAAACAAAACACTGCTGTGCTTCACAAGGCGAGAGGAGCCTGTAGGCCAATGTAGGTTGCAACATTAAATGGTAAAAAAAGGGAAAACAGCATCTCAGGTCAAGTTTTCCAAAACTAAGGATCTTCATTAAAATGAAGTTTAGGACTTCAGCAGATGGATGCCGTTTAGTACAGTCCCAGCTATTATCAAGATTCGCTGCATCTTCATTTTAGAACAAAACGAAAGGCTACGTGAGAAAGAGTGAGCGTGCTTCAGCCGGTTTATGACAGCAGCAAATGCCAACGCCTCAAACTTTCCCCAGCCCTAGCAGCTACATCTTCCTCAATCAGAAATAAAGCTCCTTTTGAGGTGGTGCAGCTTCTCTGGAAGATATACATTCACTTGTGAAAAAGGAGATCATTAAGACAAACAAACCAGCCTGTAATGTGAGCCGGGGCAGTGCTTGCCAAAGGGGGAGAGGGCAACGTACAAGATAGATACCATTTCAACATACAGTGAAGCAGAAAGCAAAATACCTGCTTTTTTCCCCCATTTTTCTAATGAGGAATTCATTTTTTAGAAGAGATGACACTGATGTACGTGTTGCTTGATTTTGCGGTGACTGAAAGGGGGGAGCTACATCCGAGGGCAGAGCCTGAGCTACGCGGGAGCCCCACTGCTCAGTATTCGTTTCCCAAGTTGGGTGATGAAATACTTGAACAGGTATCTTAGTGACATCCTTTTCCCAGAAACAGTCTGGGGCAGTAATTCTAACAGGACAAGTCAGCTGTAATGAATCTCTTTCCGCGGCGCAGATGGGGCCTCACTTTACTCACATGCATAGCTTCTTCCATTTCCTAAGACTACAAGGAGACAAGAGCAAGTAGCTCTGGCCTCTTATGCTTCCCTGCCTTAAACAATATCGTGGCAATCAATGAATGAACTTCTTTTCCTTTTTTTAAATATGCAATTACATGAAATAGATTATAGAAGGGACAAAACCCAGAACAACTCCACAAACACAGATCTGGCCTCTGATTTCTATCAGTATGAGATCAAAGAAGTGTAGTTGCTCATTTACAGCTCAAAGTTGCATTATTTTCCCTAACACAGACTGTATTGCTAGTCGACTGAAGTCTGTAAAGCAGAAATATCAGGGCATCTTGATATTCCTTCCACAGTAAATAACGATTTACAAAGGAGGAGGAAAATCTCCCTTCCCCTCCCTCTTTCAATTCATTAAGTTCAACTGCGATAACCAGCGAGGCATACAGGAAAGGGTTAGGTATCTCTGCCTCTGAATATTTAATTCAGGACTAAATGTAATGCACAGCATCCTTGCACCCTTGGGAGTTCCGCAGCCGATACGCCAGTGAATGTATCCTGACAATAGTGATATTTTCTGCACTTTGGAGGCATGAGTGGCATTTGCTCACCACATATGTTACCTCGGATGCTGAGGTCTCCACTTGTGAGAAATTAATCAGAATCCATCTGTTTCCTTCTCATCCTGGACGATTTCATTACAACTTAACCAAAGATTATAGGATTCCCATGTCTGTGTCCCCAGCCCAGTCTTGGTGTTTCCATACTGAACGATTAAAGCTGCTTAGTTTAAGTAAGGTCAGAAACAATCTTCCCTCCTGTAGGGAGAGGCATAATGCTCATGAGCAGGGTCCAAAATCTGCTCTAAATTACATGTAGGTAAATCCAGAATATCCCTACTGAACCAAAGGGGGGTTAGAATTATTGTGGAGCAGGATCTGGACCTCGATCATTCAATACGTTTCTGGTGGCTGATTTTGATTGGGATCAGGCTCGAGGTGGCACCAAGTCAGTCACTCTGTCTGCACGTCCTCTGTTACTTCTTCATTTACCTGTCCAAGGGATGGCTCAGCCTTCCTGCAGGGCTAAGAGCAGTTGTGCTGCTCTTGGGAAAAGAACGTGCTCTGTCTTAAAATATTCCCTGTACTTACACATGCAGCTTAGCAAACTCTTTCCTTAATTCTTATTTACCAGTACTTTGTCAGTTCTATGTAACAGCGAGGGAGAGCTGGACATCGAGATTGCTTGGACTCAGCTGACTTATAATGCTAAATATTGCACAGTGGTGGAAGTATTTGCTTAGAAGTGAGGTTTTCTAAAAGTTCTTTGGATGGGGCACTAAAAAAAAAACCCAAAACCCAAAGCAGAAATATCAGTGGCAATCTGGTACTGACTGCTAGGTAACAGTTGCAGCCAAACCTACAAACATGGGGGTTCCTGAATGACAAAGAAGCCAAAGCTATGAACAAAAAGAGAGGTTTCCATTACAGAAACTATCGACAGAGACCCTGAGTGGGAGGCCTGGGAAAGCCCAGGAACAAGGGACACGAGCTCCTGTGGTACGGAGTGGCTGAGAGGCAGCTGCAGCACCCGGGCTCTACACATCAAGGAGGCAAAACCTGGGATATAAAGGGATCCAGACTGGAGGCCAGCTGCCTCCCATGCGTGGGAGTCGGCACATGGTGCAGGTCCATGTTCAGGGGAGCAGCATCTTCTGTACCTGCTACCAACCCAAAGCCTTTCAGCCACTCACCCCCGAGTGCTTTTGCTGCTCGACCCGAGGGAAGGAGGGTGCTTGGAGACATGAGGTTTTCCACTGGTTTCAGCAGGCCCACCCACCTCTTCCAGTCGTGGCTAGAAATGAAGCACGGTGCGACTCCAGGTCCAAACCCCGGCCTGTGAGACGGCAGAAAGCAGGTGCTGGTCCCACTGGAGCATCAAGCTGCTGGACCCAACAGGGTCAGGTTCATGTGGTTGCCCTAAACCAGGCAAATATCCTCCAGCCCTGCAGCTTCGTGGGGACCAGCCCAAGACCTGAGCATGCTGGCACTGGAAGAGGAAGGAGGCAGGTAAGCGAAGCTGTGCAGGACCAGCTAGGAAGAGCAGCTCTAAGCAATAGGTTGTAGCAACAAGATTTGTCTGCAAGCACATTCACGTGATAGTGGGGAGGTGGAAGCTGAAGGCAGATGAGATCTGCAAAACAAACCACCGTTCAGCCAGCCTGAGATGGGAAACGGCGCGAAGCTCCCTGACCCCGTTCGGAGCCGTGCTGCCTTCCCCACTTCTCACAGCTATTATTCCAGCTGACTTGCAGATACCCGATAGTTATTTCTGAAATGAAGGTGCATTCAGATCAGGCTGTCACAGCCTGTCTTTTCAATCATGAGTTACTTGATCAGATGCTTTTTTGCTGTAACACAATCATGATACCAGGGCTGTAGGCAGGACCTATATTCTAGCTCCAGTGCTGGGTACTTCCTTGTCAGAAAGATATTGACACATTGGGATATAGCTATAAAAGAAAAGAAAGATCTTGCATAAATTAACTTATGCTATTTATAGACACGGAGAGCAGTCTATCCATGGGACCATCTGCTAATCTGTGTCCCATGGCAATTAAAGTCAACATTTCACCATATCTTCTCCATCAAGGGCTGAGATTATGCACTATACCTTTTTTTTATGTAACACTGACCTTACATCTGTGCTGTTTAACGCCTCTTTCCAACTTTCCATAATCCTTCCCATATCCTGAGTGTCTGCCACAAGAAAGGGAGAAACTCAAACTGTTTATTTTTATTGCTATAAGGTCAAAGGGCCAGGACGTGACAAAATCTCTATTTATTCTGTTGATTCTCCATAACTTTTATATTTTAATTATAAAAAACCCAGACATTTTGCACTAAGTTAATGAATTTATAGGTTAGATATAGAGCAGAATTCATACAGTTAAATCTTTTCAGTGCTCCTTGTTATAAACATCTCACGTACATTTTCAGAAGTGACTTATGATTTTGGACACTATGTTTCTTAAGCATCCAACTCAAGATGCTTTCCAAAATGACCAAAAACCTGTGAACAGACCCCTTGCCATTTCATTTTTTCAAGGAAAGCTGGAAGCCTAAAAAGTATGGCATCCCAACGTTTTGATTTAGAAAACACATAGACAAAACCCAACTGTATTTAATGTATAGCTTGCCCATATTATGGAGACCAGAGAATTCTCTGAAGCAACTTAAAAGCTCAAGTCCTACTGCCTTGTTCTGTATCCTTCAATACACAACACATTTTTATTACTCTATGTAATTTTAATAATTTACACCGGCAGCATCATTTCAGCAACTGCATTCACTACACTTAGCAACAGGAATTACTATAAAAGCAAGGAAGAAAATATAGAAGCTTCGATTAGCAGGAAGATCTGCCAGAAAGGCAGCCTTACAGCAGGGCTGAAGGCCTCTTGCTCAGATGAAAGATACTGTTTTACAGCAATGGAACTCAGGGGTACACGTTTCATGGCCACTAATACATTTGGTTAATTAAAAGAAAAATAAAATTAAAGGCTTTCTTAGCTAGTATGTTGATCAGTAACATGAATAACATCTCAAGCAGTGCCCCACCTCTGTCATAGCTGCTATTACAAAAAGCTTCTTTCTTCCACATACGTGGGCATGTGCATGTGAGAGAAAGAAAGATTTTTAAATACTAAGCAGTGACACAACCAAATATTATATTTTTTGGACTGAAAAATATTACAGTCAGAAGACAATTAGAGCACAGAGATATCCAAAAGTTTTGCTGCCTGAGTCACTCTGTATGGGAACGATCCTGTCCCAGATCTCCCTTCTCCTTCCAGCCTCCCCTCCGATTTCCCCTTTCCAACACAGGATAAAAAAACCTCTGACAATGAAGGTGCTGAGAATGAGCTTTACAGCCACGACTGTCTTCCCAGAGGTCTAAACCCTCTGCTGAAAACCTAAAGGTTATTATGCAAAGTCCTAGAGGAGAAAAACTGGTGCAATACCTTCCCTCAGCATCTAAAAAGATATAACAGACCATTACTGGCTACGGATATAACATACACAAAGTATACCAGGGCACAGATGTAAGTATTTGTGGAAAGGTTTTAAAGCCATTGTTGTCCATTTTTGCACATTAAAACCCACAAAGAGATTTATTTAGAGCACTAAATCATTTCGTTTCTCTCTGGCTAGATTTTTAACTATTAAAATATTCATCATGCACTCCAAGAATCTCTGTGCCAAGTATTTATTTTATTTTTTATAACCTTTTAAATAGCTTCTTTAAAATACCTTCAGGTGTACATAGTGCTCTTTAAAAAACGCTGAAAATAAGAGCTTATTGTAAAGCACCAAAGAGGGAGATGAGACATCAGGCACTGCTGAGACCAGAGATCTGCCCATCCGCAGTGGCCTCTGACCACCATACAACAAAGGGGTGGATTCCACAAAATTCAGTGCTCAGGGTAAACAGAAAGCGCATTTTTTCACAGTTGAAAGTTTTCAGAGTGAAAGGGCTTCACGTAAGTAGAAGCCTTCTTCTACTGCTAAGAAGGCTGGGGGGAAAGGAAACAAAAGGCTTCTGTAAAGGGAATATTTGTGCTAAACCTTCCCTTTTAGGTTTCCCTGCAGATGGACAACATCTTTTGTAAGACGGATTGGTTGGCACTGAGAAAAATCACCATTTTCTGTTTGAAAATCTCCCTCTCACCTTGTTACTCTTTGACTGACAGGATACCCCTGGCCCCAGAATGCTGCTCGGTAGACCCAGCTCTCCCGGCTTGCAGGCAGGGTGCTGACACAGCGCCGCTGCTGCTGCTCTCCCCATGGCACCACGTACCCTCACCCGAATCTGTACCTCCGCCTTTCTCAAACACGACCAAGGGGAGAGCTGCACACGACTCTAGGTACCCTGACGGAGCGGGTACTGATCAGCCCAAGCTGCATTTGTCAGAGACAATTACAGCGCTGCCTCCTCCGCGGTGAATATCATATGGTGATGCATAAGGTGCCGTCCCCACAGCCAGCTGGCCTCGGGCACTCGTCACAGGGCAGGAGGGGCCACGTGCCACAGAGGGGATCTCTGACCCACGGTGGGATGGGACGAGAGGCACGGACACTACAGTGAGCGTGTGAGCAGCAATAGCTGGGTCTGCAGCTCACAAGCTTGTCCCAGCACCAGCTTCCTGACCAAAAGATCAGCAGCCTATGGAGGCTCAGCCCACCACCTCCTGTGACTTTCCGGCCAGTGGCAGATCAAGCATCTTCTGCCTGGAAAGACACTTTGGATGGAGGCTCTGACAGGGACCTAGGCCAGGGCTGGCTTGGATGCCTTCACACCGCAGCGACACGGCTGCTCCTCACCCCGCAGCCTCCTCAGCTGGAGATGCTGACTGTGATCAAATACAGTTTGGCAGCTGTAAAGCTCAGTTACAAACTGCCTGGGAAGAGATTTCCTTCAGCCTCAGGAACATTTCTTTTAATCTGAAGAGAAGCAGAGACCTCCCCTCTCCTCCCCGAGAAGCCTCTGCTTTAAGCATGGAGCCAACCTCATTCTCAAATACCAGAATTTGAAGAATTATTTTCCTCTTTATATTCCTTCACACGATTTAACTTCTTTCACATGGGAAAAAAAAATATTTTAACTGTCCTTCCTTCTGTTTTTTCTAACAGAGGAAGGAGTCAGTGAGGCACAAACCTGAAAGATGATACCAGACGTCTACCGACTGCATTGGCATCTCCTCCAAGAGCTCTCTGGCCACCACAGCTCCTGGGAGGGCAGTGGTAGGCAGCATCTTCAGGCGATTTCATACAGAATTTGTGCCATTGCTTCTCTGTCCAAACGGGTTTCATTCTGCATCTATATAAACGTAGAAAGCAGAAGAGGCTGTTTACCACGTATGGTCTCCAAGGAGTAAGGGATGTGCTTGTATGTAGTTATTCCACCTGTTCTGTCTCCCAGCCACCAAGATTAATAAAAAAAGGCAAGTCAGACTGCATTTGTAGACGCTGACTACATCATTACTGAACACCGAACTCAACACTGAGCGTCTGGGTCATTTAAAAGGTGACACGCATTTGTGTGCAAATGCATTTAGTTTATTTATGGACAACAGAGAGACACACTGGATTCACTATATCATAGTCTTTCCCAAGAAAAATGCTCCAGTCAAGGCAGAGTAAGTGAAGACACCTTGCAATTGGGAAGGAAGCTTGTTCTTTTTCAACGAGTTGCTGGCTATACGGCATGCTAGGGATCCCGAATGGCCTCAGCTTTTACTGAGACGTGACCTGCTACTTCCACAGACAACTCTTTTACCTTTACTACGTTTGTTTCCTACAAACTCTTTGATTTTGATTTAATGCCTATCTAAAGGGCTAAAGACCCAGGCACCTCACTCAGTTGCACTGACATTATCTTCTAATTAGTAGAGGTCACCTAATGCTTTTAGTACAATCAACAGTTGCCTTCTTTCCATGCTCAACTGCAAGAGCATCACAGTTAAAGCAGACAGACAAATACTTGAAAATCCTTTAGCACGGACGTATCTCAGCACAACTATAACCTAGCCATTGCATTTAGATCATTTTCCTTGACAGCTTTGGTTGCCCGTCCATTACCGTGTGACCAATCATGATGACGCAGTATCGTTTTATAGAAAACACCCCAATTTGTGCAGCACCGCCAGGTCACAGGAAGAATCGTTCAGGATCGGTGGGTAAACGGCCTCCCTCCTTGTGTCGTGAGTCTCACCAATGGACTGACAAAGCTGTGGGTGAAATTAATCTCCAGGGCTACCTCCAGCTGCATGTTTGACATCCTTCGTGTGTTTCCAAAACCTTGGCTCAAAAGAAGGAAAACGGAAACTAGGCTTGACGTGTGATTGGTAAGTGATAAATAAAGCTCAGGCTGGAGAGATGTACACAGCTCGCTGCTCGACATTGCAGCCGACTGCACGTATAAAAGATGTGACCAACCATATAATGCCTTGCAAGTACAAATCAGTTCCTCAGAGAGAGATGAAGCTGGGATCCTTGCCTGATTTCAGTGGAGAAAGACCTATTGGGTGTCCGGTAGAGAGAGATTTGTCTGAAGCGAATGAGATTTTTGGGAGTAGGGACCGCGTTCAATTCAAGAGAGCGGCAGGTCTTCTCACTCCAGAGTCACCCGCCCTTGTAGGTGACAGATTTTAAAAGCTAAAGGCAAACAGATGGGGCTACTGCCTCCGATGCCTAATAGTTTTGTTAATCCTTGTCCTTTTGACCCAATGCACAAAGAAAATTATTCCAGGAAACCGATGGTAAGAACTCCTTTATAATCCCTGTATTGTATTATATCTGCTACTGAGTGGCAAAGTCAGTAAAAAGAGAAGAGCTCTTACTACTCCCACTACAAATTAATGAAGGCCTCTTAGTCTTGGTAGCTTTTTATTGCTAGACAAGGAGCACATGTCAGAAAACATATGGCAAACAACAAAACCAGGAAGAACCAGACCAAAAATAATAAAAAAAAGGAGCAAACATTTCTATTTAAAAAACAATTACATAAATCTCCCTTGGAATGGCCATATACATCCACCGACCGGCCGTTTTCATCTCCTGTGCTGCGCTGAGGTTATGAAAGGATTTAGTTTCCCAAGAAAAGAATTTGAGACAAGGAATGCAGGACAATTTTAAATTAAATAGCATGACTATGGCAACATCTGCAATAGATTCGGTGCCCTAAACACAGCACAGGAGATAACAGTCGTCTTATCTACGGTTTGGTAAATAATTTCTCCTACCTCAAGGGTCATTACATCTTCAGCTCTTCCTGTCATTTGTGATTCCACTGAGGGGCTGAGGAATAAAGTCTCTACAGGTGCTTATGGTGCATGGGAGCTGCTATAAATAACATCCTCGCGTTCGGCCGCGTGGGACAAGCAACCTCATTCGCATCCTGACGTCCCTTCATTAGACGTCAGCTTTCAGCCCTACCGATCTCCGCATCCCCCGACAGCGAATTTGGCAGGCGGTCACTAAGCAGCAATATGAGCCATTAGGGGAAAGTTTACTGCTTTCTGACATCCCAAAACCTCCATAATCCCTCCTCCTCACCCAGAGAAATGGGGAGTTGGAGTGGGGGGAAATCCCACCAAGTGGCACGTTCCCAAACCCGTGAATCAGCAGAAAACCCTTCCTCTCCACTCCTGAAGTTTGAACTCATGAGGTGAGTCATCAGCCAAGAGCAGATCCCCAGCGCGGGGGTAACACTCCCACGTCCCTCCCCACGCCGCTGCCAGCTGTTTGCTCCAGCAATGCAGACCACAAGGCTCCCCCAGTATTCCAGCACGGAGCTGCTGGCAGTTCCCTGCCCTGGAAGTTGCAGACTGATGTGTGTTAAAATAAACCCGCAGGTCTGTGGCTGGAGACCACGTTTCTATTGCTGGGGAAAAGCTTTAAAAGCAGGGCCAGTGCAGTAGCATCCAG
>NW_010235740.1:0-23159 GCF_000690775.1 Eurypyga helias
GGCGCCACCGGGTCCTAGGAACCGCCTCCGGCACGGATCCTGCCCCCCGGGAGGCGGGAGCCAGCGCTGCGGGCGGCACGCAAAAGGCATCCGCTCGCCGTAAAACCCTGGCGTTTGGGCTCTTGGCACTTTTCTTAACGCTGGCAGGAGGCACACCTTCGACATTCGAGGCGAATTCTGCGGGTTTTGGTCCTAAAAACTGCCTCTGGCACAGATCCTGCTCTTCAGCATGCAGGAGGAAGGGCTGCAGGGTGCCGGCTGCACGAAAAACGCACCCACTCGGGATAAAATCCTGAAAATTCGGGGGTCTGTGCTTCTTTTAACTGTGGTACGGGGTACACCTTCAATATTTGGGTTGGATTCTGTGGGTTTTGGTGTTGTACGAGGTACACCTTCAATATTTGGGTTGGATTCTGTGGGTTTTAGTGTTATTCGGTGGCCTCAAAACAGGGGTTAGGCTAGTGGGAAGCACTGATGGGGCAACATGGTACAATCCTGCCCCACGCCACTGCTCGGAAGGATCCTGTTTTCCCCCAAAGGGACCCAAATTCACACCAGTGACAGTCCCACAGAGAGGCCTGATACCCGGGTGAGGGCCTTCACTCCCCTCAAAAAAGCATTCCATAAGTTTCAAAGAGAAATCTATGCCCAAAAAACGGTGCTTTTCCCCAGAATTTGCCTCTTTGTGACAATTTGGTTTATTTTTCCTTGAGATTGTATCTCAAATGAGGACGGATCCTGCACAAAGCATTTTTAACAAGCTCCAGAGAGGAATAAAACTGGAGACCAGTTGGTGACTCAGGGCTGGAGATATTAAACAAAAAGGGGGGACCTGAGGAGTGAAGATGGGGGGTCCCCAACCCTGTTGCCAGCTGGATCCAGCCCGTGCAAACTCTGAATCCGTCACCACACCAGGACCATTGCCCTGGCTCGCTCCCCTGCATGCCCAAACGAAGGGCCTGTGCAAACGGAGCACTGGGGCCTCACTGCCTTGTCCTCCCCGGGGGCCTCCCGGACTCCCCCTGCTTTTTTACAGCCCCACACCCCCAGCCTGGCATCCACAGGGGGATATTTCAAGGTAGAAATGAGGCTGGGAAAAAAGCATCCCAGCATCCTTCCCTCCATCTTCCACTCTGGGGAAACTGAGGCACCACCCCAAAAGCAGGAGCTGATACCCCAACCCCTGCCACACACACACACACACACACACCCCCCCCACCCCTCTGGAGTGGCCTGGCACTTTCCTTTTGCTTTAACTCCAGGGCCGTAGGGACGTGTGTTTTCCATGTGTAGATTTTTCCTTTTCCCCTTTCCCCACCTCCTGCCGCTTTCGTTCCCGGCCCCGAAGTCGGGTATGGAGCCAGGGTGAGGCCAGGGGCTAAGGCTAGCCTGACCACAGGGGATCCCAGTACTGGGCCTTACCGCAGGGCCTGAATCCCCCTGCGTGGGACCCCCCAGTTTCCTGCATCCCCCAGTATTTCTTCGCTTTTCCTTGCTTCCCGCCCGTGCTCCTCCCTTCTTCCCGCAGGGACTGGAAATACCAGAGTTGATGTAATAGGCAGCGCGACGTCAGCCAGGAAGGAAAGCCTGGCCTAACCTCCTCCTCCTCCCCACAGCCCCATGGCAGCCTGTCCCGAGTGGCCCCATGGCAGCCCGTCCCGAGTGGGAATGGGCACACTGGGGGCTGGCTGTGGGTTGTTCCCCTCCGCATCACTCCAGCTCTGCACACAGCCAGGATTTTGGGGAGCGATAGGACTCGATGTAGGGGAGGTTCCCCCCATCCCGGTGTGGGGCAGGAGGGGATAGAGGGATGATGGGGGAAGGGGTAGGGGGGTGTCCCTACAGGTTTGGTTCAAGGGTGGGGGTCCTGCACCCCGTCCTGCTCCCCAGGCCATGAGATGCCACCAGGATGCGGTGGCCGAGGGGGCTACCAACTCCATAGCCCTTATCCGGGAGGATTAAGGACACTCAGGCTCCCACCCGTGGTCCCCACGCGGGTTTGGCATTCCCAAAGAGCATGCAGGAAGGGGGTGGCCAGAGGGCATCTCCCCCAGAGCAGGACCCTGGGCCACCAAGATATGACACGAGGGGCCCTGTCCCGCTGTACTGGGGGGTCCCACTCCCACTAGATGGTGCCATCAGCCCACGCTTGAGGTGCCACCGCTCCTGGGTGACATCAACGGGGACAGACACCCCTGCAGTGGCTTTTCCCCCCCCACCAACGAGGCGGGGGGGGGGAAGAGGGGGGGAATGGGACAAGGGGGGCAGAGGCCCTCCCCCCCACTCCCCAACATTTTCTTACCCCTTTTTTATAAGGATGCTAGGGGGGTGGATGTGGGTGCCCACATCCAGCACCTGAGCTGGGGGCATTGCAGGCTGGCTCCCCAAAAGAGGACAAGGTGAAGCCACGGTGCTGGGGAAACCGAGGCAAAGCCCCCAGCACAGCTTTGGTGCCTCCATCCTTCTCTGCTGGGGTCAACCCTCAAATTTCAAGCCCAGTTAACCCCTCAGCCTGTTCATTCTGCTTTCCTTTTGCAGAAATAATTACCAATACGGTGAATTTGTTTCATCCCCAAGTGATTAAATTACTTAGCAACTTAATTACCTTAAGACCGGTTTTCTGTTTTTATTATTTTTAGGCAATTTGGGATAACCAGTCATGTGAGTAATTGGGTGTCACCTTATTGAATTACCAGGGGCACAGTGGCACATAGGCTCCTCTGCCTTCATCCAAGTCAAACTCACCCAAAAGCTCATTCCCAGGATTTTACTACCTCCTTTTTAAGCCTTTTTTAACATGGATTTACCAACACTGCTGGATTTTTCAAGACAAGCCAGGGGAGTGAAAACGTGGGGGGGAAAAAAGGGGAATTTAACTGAACCTGAATCTCTGCTTTCTTGTCCCAAAACAGGCTGTTTTGGGGAAGAGCAAACTTCTCCCACAGGCGATTTTTAGCAGTTTATGGCAGAAATCCCCCTCTTTTCTCCAGTTCCCACCATACCGAGGACAACCAAGCTTCAGGATCAAGGTCAGCATCCCCCACCTCTTCAACTCCTGTGCTACAGGGATGAGTGGATGGGACCAAGGCCTCCCAGCTAACCCAGTGACAGAGGACAAGGATAGCCAGCCGTCACTGCTGGAGCCAGACTCTTGCTATTGATTTTCCCCCAAAATCAGCCACAGTTATAGATGCTACACAGTCACTAGACAAGAAAACCTGCTCACACTGCTGCTGCTGCTGCAGGGGGGAATCACCTCCTTTCCCCGTGATCCAACAGCTCTGCTCCCTCCAGACAAAAAACCTAAAAACTAAAAAAAAAAAGAAAACCACAAAAAATTATCAAAATTCAAAGGAAATAATTAAAATGACTGCTCTCCTTGACCCTTTGATCACTGGGGAAGCTGCACAGCAAGGCAACTGAGAGACCTTGTATGCTATGAGTGTGCCAGGTCTTAGCCGTCCTTCGGGATGGACCGCAGGGGAGACGGGGTGTCTCCTGCTCCATCCCTTCACCCCTGATAGCCAGTAGGCAGCCCTGCATTTACCTCCCTCCTGCCCTGGGCTGCTGGGAAGGGCAGCTGAGGCACTGGGGAATTTTCCCTGGCTGGCACAGGGTACATTCGCACTGGGACCTGAACAAATCCCACCATCAGCAGACCCGCTGAGCATCCTCCTCCTCATAACTCATCTGAACTCTCTAGCTGGTGCTGGGAAGTGCTTTCAAAAAAAAACTTCATTTATCCACCAACCTAAATGGAAGACACTTTATTACTTTTATCTCTGCATGTCCATTGAAATCCTCACCACCTGGGTGTAAACAAGCCCTTAACTGCTTCTCTGCTAGCTGCTGGCAGCCATTGAGCTCACCCACTACGAGTGTTGCCTTCAAAATCCTCTGTTCAACCATCCACTTTAAGTGCGGGGTCATTTCCAAGCCAGAGAAAGGTGGATTTATCATCCCAGCTGCAGCCCTTGAACCTGCCAAACTCTGCAGCCCCCCAAAAATCACCCCAAGCTTTACATTCCCTGTGTCCCACAGATATAGGAGAAGGGAGGACATGAAGTGATGCTGTATGTTCTCCAGCAGTTACTGGCAAAGGGATTTTTTGGATCATCTTGTCCCTAGAAGTCTTTTTCCTCTATGAATTTGTTCGGCAATGGCATCCCATGGGAAGGAGGTCTGAAGCTGAACGAAAGCTTGTGCAAGCTTTTTCCTTCCTAGAGCTGGTCTTGAGGCAGGAAGGCAAGAAAAGAAGGGGAAAAAAATATGATCTGTTGTAATAAAACTAAAAAACAAGCTTGGGCTGAGGTGGCTCCTCTCCTCCTTTCTCTCCAACCTGGACAACACCACAAATAATGCAAAATTAAAGAGCGTGGAGAAACCTATGGGGTAGATCAGGGAGGTCACAGCCTGACACCACCTTGCTGGGGCTTGGCCAGCTCCTTCCCCACCCCACGCTTGACCCAAAGATGGCTGGTGAGGGTCTGCAAGGGATGGTGGCCCTTCTCCAAACACGTCCTCCCCTAACTTGCTTTATGGTTTCCCAGTATTTTTGAACCCTTGCAGCGCTTCTTGCTTTCTATGCTGACATTCCTCTATCGCATTCAGCAATTAAAGGTGATTTTCTTTTCCCCTCATGTTCTTAACAGAGCTTATAATTAACTCACTTCTGATTTGCATTCCTGTTTGTGTGCTGGCCTCATCAGAGATGTCAGCAAAGCTCTTCAATAACGTCGCCTCTGGGTTTTTTATAGCCAAAGGAAGAGAAATCCGCCATCCCCAGGAGATGCTGTCCCTCAGCATCCAGCCTGCAGGGACATCCACAGGCAGATGAAACTGGCAGGACCCGTGGCTTCGCTCAGATTTCTGGCTCCTGCTCCCAGCCCAACCCACGCTGAGCATCCCATCCAGAGTGGCAAGGTTTTAGCCAAAGCCAGTGGAGAAGAAACACAGCTTCTGAGACCTGTCTTGGTAGCTCAAATTAGCTTGCAGTGTTGGACCAGCCATTAGGGACATAAAAGGGCAGCAGGAGAAGCACACTTTGCATCTGCGCAGCTGTCCGCTCCCAGCACACGTCCAGGAGCGCCTGCATTTCGCCCAAGATTTCTCTTAGCTCTTGTAAATTGAATGAAGTTGTCATCACCTTAATCTCAGCAGTTCTACATGAGGAATGTTCCCTCCCTTATCTCCCCAAAACTCCTGCCTTGGGTTTCCTGCTTTAATGCTTTGCAAACCAACCTGGCTCTTAGCTAAGATGGAAAACTCCATCCCACTCCTTGAGATGTGAGCCAGTCTGTGAAGTTTTGAACCTACACCAGCCTTCCCAAAGGACATTGTTCTCTGATCTCCTGGCCACCATCCGGTCCCCAGTGCAAGTCAGTCCTTGCTGGGGAACAACACTTGGCCCAGAGATGGCAAAAATGAGGTGAACATCACCAGGGCCATCACCCTCGGCAGCTCTGGACTCCTTCCCTTTCAGCCTTCGCATGCTTTCATGGTCACAGCTGGGTGTCTGGGTCCAGGGCTGGATTTTTAGGGGCAGAGATCTTCACCCAGCTCTGCTTACGGTGGGCAGAGGCTCAGGACCATCCATCAACCACTGCTGCTAAAACAAAAAGGCATTAAAGCTTCCTTTGGGAAGCCAGGGGAGAGGTTTTCTCCAGCATCTTCCCACCTGGAGGCATCAACGCAGCCATGGGTACACCATTGCATCTGGCAGGGCTGCCTGCACCCAGCTGTGCAGGAGAAGCACCCCAATTACAGCCAGCCAGCAGAGCCCTAGGGAAGGTTTTCTACCTACACAACATTGTTCTGTTGATTTCCACAAGGTAATACCAAACATTCCCGTACACCAAAGCATCGTAATTGTTAATCACATCCAGCGCGGGAGCACCCAGGGACCAAACAACCACAGCAGTGCCGAGCTGAAGGCCAGCCCTCCCTAGCTCTGCCCATTAACCCAAACAGCCAACTGTCATCTTAAAATAACCCAAACCTGCTATTCCCGTGGGCAAATTAATTTTTTTATTGAATCTTAATGAAAGTGTCAAGGGTTGCCCTGCCCAGAAAGGATGACCTGAGTTGGCTCGGCTGTCCCTACATCTGCAAATGGGAACCTAAAACCCACCCGCTGATGTCTCACCCATCCCTGCAGCATCACCCCGGGGGTCTCAGGCCCTCTGCCATGGGTCCCAGTGCACCCCTGGGGTCCCACTCCAGCATACATGCTGGGTACCCTGCGGGCTTCGCTCATGGATGGCAGGAGATGGAATTAATTAGGGAGGCAGAGTGGATAATAACATGTTTTTTAAAGCATGTTGTTTGCAGCAGACTTCTCTGGAGTGGGTTATTTATAGGATGTGTCTATAACCTAAATAAAGCAGCTGAATTTTGCCGCATTGTGCTGGGGGCTGATGCTGGATGGGTCCCCCAGGGGTGCAGACCCTCCCCTCCCCCTGATGCTTTCCCCCACACCCCCATGGGTGCAGCAGCACATTTTGAAGCAAGTCACTAGCTTGAGGACCCTGAGCATCTTCTCAGCAGCAACACTGGTTAAATGAGCTAGTTTAACACACAGACCCTCGTTAGGGTACCACAGTTCCTATGCCTGAACCTTCCCATGGGACCCTGAGGAGGAGGATGCGATGTTCACTGTGAGCGGGACCAGCTGCTTCACCACGGCTCCATCCCAGTCCTGGACTGCTGTGAACAGGGAGCAGGACACAGGGCCATATTCTGAGCAGGGTAGAGACAGGGTGAAACTGTCTCCCAGCCACAGCTCTCCCAGCCACGGCCCTAAAACCAACTGGGCAGTGTCTCAGATCCCCCAGTCCCTGCTCAACCCAAGGGAGCCTCACATCATCTGGCAGGGATACTTCAGCCACCTCCCCACACCAGGAGCAATGAACCTCCTCCCACCACCCTCCTCTTCTTTATGGTCTTCCTCCTCCTTATCCTTTATTCCCTCTGGCTGCTCAAAATTGTTTAATATTTGCCCCAGGTTTAACCCACCGCTGCCCTCCTGCCTGCAGCTGCCCAGGCACTCCTGGAAGGGCTGGGACAGCGGTGGCTATTGCCAGGAGCAGCAGATTATCCCCAAACCTTGCCAGGATGGCATGTGCTTCCAATGGGATCCCCAAAACCCTCATTTAATTCACCAGACAGTCAACGCTGGGGTTGTGACTACATTCATCCGCTACCCCAGTTTCTGCCCTTGCCTGGGAACGGCCCTAAAACCAGCACAGCAGGAAGCTGAGCTGATGGCAGGGAGTGTAAATAAACCCAAACACATCCCATGTCCTTCCTACAGCTGCTTTAAAAGGAGAAACACCACCCACAGCCATGACAAATGTCTTTGTCTGGCTCACAAGTGGAATAGTGAACACCCAGAGAGCAGTGGCTGCTTATGCTCTGGAGTGGTAGGTGTATAAATTTATAGTGAATAAAATGAATAGTTTTGTTTGTTCTGCTCTTATCTAATTTAATAGCTTCTGGGTGAGCAATTACTCTCTGTAACAAGAGCAAATAAGCAGCATTAGCGTAATTGGTTGAGTATTACTCTGCTTTATGCTATATAATGCAAC
Organism: Eurypyga helias; assembly: GCF_000690775.1. Lineage (NCBI taxonomy): Eukaryota > Metazoa > Chordata > Aves > Eurypygiformes > Eurypygidae > Eurypyga > Eurypyga helias. The sequence goes on from NW_010235740.1 coordinate 7,587, forward strand.
ATTAGGACCTCAGCACTTACTCTTAAAAGAAGGTTTCCTGCTCCGATCAAGGCTGGAGGAATTCTTGGTGTGGGTTAGCCCTGGTTTTACACACAAATTCCCAAACCCATCTCCTTTTTGACATTCCCAGCTAGGAAGAACCGCCTTTTTCCCGTTCCCCCTCCCCCACCCCCTTAATATTTTCTGCAGAATGAAATCTCACCTGGAGGAGGGGGTGAGAGGTCTCACTATGGGTCTGGATGCATCTCACTGTGATGCTCATCCTCTCCCCCAGCCAAAACAAGGCTGAAGCTGGCCTGGGCAGACCAAAAAACCTCAGCCCTGCACTTGACTGTGTTTAAAAGAGAAGGAAAAAAATCCCCTGTCAAGAAAGCAAGAGAAATCAGCCCATCATCTTTGGTTGGACCAGTTATATATCAAGGTTTAAATGGTCATTAATGCATCCCTTCCTGCTTGGAATCATATCTGGGTTAATGTCCCCGCTGCTGTGCTCTGTGACGGACATGTCCATTAGGAACAATTGAAAAAATGACAAGAACTGTCTGGGGGAACAACAACAACAAAAAAAAACCAAACAGAGAAATTGGCTTTTGGGTTGGGGAGAGGTGGAAATTTCATATAAATCTGCTTATTTGCTTTGCTGCTGCTGAGAAAATGGAAGTGGTAGCTCTGGATCTGTGTGTGTGGAGAAAGAATTGGGAAACAAGCCAAACCACTACAGTTTTGGGGTTTTGCTGACAGAGAAGACACCTGTTTTTTCTTCAGCAACCCCAAATCCTTCTCCCCTTGAGAGCTGCCACATCTATGTCCCATGGACAAGACTTTTCCTCCAACTGTTCATCCCTAGGGAGTAAAAGTAAAGTCCAGTTCTTCCAGATGTCTCCTGTTCCCCCTTGAAACAGTCCCAGCAGCTCCCAGTCTTTCCAGTTGTCCTCACTGGTCTTGGAGGAAGAAACTGGAAAGCTGGAGGATGCTTGCCCTTGCTGTGCCTCAGTTTCCCTCCCTGTGGAAAAGAGGACAGACGCATGGACACCTTGAGTTGGCCCAGAGGGAAAAGGACATAGCATCCATCCTGTCCCTTCACCCTGACACCCTCTCTGAGTGCTGAGCATCCTCAGCCACTCTCATCCCATCCCAACATCTCATCCCATCCCAGGGACCCAATTCTGTGTGCAGGGATGGGCCGAGTCTGACCACAGACATTGCATCACCCCTGGAGAGAAGGAACCAAGCCATCCCTTGCACATGATGGCCCCCAGGCTCCCTCCATGAATACACTGGCACTCATTAAGGAGGGGTGAATAAAATAACAGATGATGAGGAGCAGAGAAGGATCGTTTAAGCTCACTGCAATGTCCATCTACAGGAAGGTTGGCTCGTCCCAGGTCCTATGGCAAGAGGGATGGCTTGTAAGGAGATGTATTGCTTTGCAGAGGGCTGTGTGGGGCAAACTTGTCCCCAGCAGCATCCGACAACCCTGAAGATGCAGAGATCGAGCATGAGAAATTGCTGGACTGAGGTGTTTTATCACCACAGGGAAGGGCAGGTAATGAATCTGTGGCTCCTGTTGCCTGCACTGAGAGCAGGCGAGGGACCCAGACAAAGCCACCCCCTCCCCAAGAACATCATCATCACACAAAGAGACCTTTTGCAAGGAAAAGACTTGTCCCCTTTAAACCGTTTAGAGCTCCCGGCTGGTACAAGGCTGATTATCAATATGCTCTCATTTATCCTCCAAAAGCAGCCTGACACTGCAAAGCCCCACGTCTGCCCGTGCCATGGCATCTAAACCCAGACCAGAATAGCATCAGCCCCAAATCGGCTCACGCTCACTGACTAACCTTGTTAATCCTCCAGAGAAAAGAAAAAACCCAACCAACCTAGGAGGTTGGGGAATTTCTGCTGCGAGCCCAAAGCCAGCTTCGTTTTGATAAAAGCAATTTCTGTTCTGCAAGATTCCAAGAAGCACCCAGCAGAAAGAGGTTTGAAACAGCCAGGAGGATGGGCTGGGGTTTGCTGGGATGGATGCTGTGGGCAGCCAGGACAATTTGGGTCCCTGATGGACCAGACAGATGCAGAAATCACTTTATTCAGGTTAAGAAAGTCAAGCTTTGCAGAGAGAGGGGTGGGGATAGCTAGACAACTGATACAATGGGGGAAACATATAATCCAGAGTAAGAAAATGAAATTTTCATATGGAGCCTGTGTTTCAGCAGCAAAATTCTGTCAGGGAGATGGGTCACGAGCATCCCAGACCTGGGATAACACTTCTACCAACTGAGAGCTCCCGCTTTGGTGCTGTGTTTGTGTGTGTGCTGGACTGCCCTCGGCACCAGTGAATCACCCAAAATGTGGCCATAGCATCATTATCCATGCTGCAGAGCCCACCAGGACTTGGAGCTTTCCCTGAGCAATTTGTCTACCCTTTCTTATGCTGGAGGAAAGCACCATCATGACCTTCTCCAACCACAAATCCCATCCATCCCATCATGCTCCTTTCCCCTTCCATCCCACCCCGGCTGCGGGTCCTCTCCCACACCGCGTGGGTGCCTTGCCGCTGCAGCCCCAGAGAAATCAAGGCAGCTATTTCTCCATTGTTGCACAGACTCAGTCCATCACATGTGGCATGTGAGCATTTAAATGATTCTCAGGGCTGGGGAAAAACCTGCTGCTAATAAGTGTTTAATCTCCCTCACAAGTCCACATCTCCAGCTCAGGCTTTGCTGCCTCCTCTCCAGGCACAGCAGCGTCTCCCCTTGGACCTGCCAACACTGGGATGCTGCACAGGGATGGGACAGCAAGCACAGACACAGGGACAACCCAAAACAACCTTGTGCCTGGAGAGTCTCAACTCAGGGCCACCGAGGTGGATCAGCATCCATTTCAGGGATCAGACGAGAAAGGACCAGTAGCCTCCTCCTCTCTTGCCCAGCACAGAGGGAATTTGCTTCTGCAGCAGAAAAGGAGACACCAAACACCAGCCCCATCTCCACACACTGCATCCCACCACCATCTCCAGTGGGTCCCACCTTACTGCTGAAACCAGAGGCAGTGTTGCTCATGGAAAAGCAACCTCTTTAGCCCAGTACAGGAGCTGAAGCATCAGCCAGGGAAAGGCAATCCCCCAGGGACTCATTCCCTCACACTCCAACCTGGGGTGAAGTCCCCCATGATAGAGCTGCTATTGCTGCTTGTTCCTCCTCACCAGCACCCTGGGACAGGGGGAAAACCAACCCCCAAAACAAATCCCACAGCACGCAATGTGCTTTGAAATGGGAAGGAAAGAAGAGGAAGAGAAAGCAAAGCAGCAAGGCTCGGGAAGCATAATCTTGTTAAAAATCTCAGCAGGGACACAGTGTAATTAATCCTAACAAATTTATCATGGAACAATCTCTTGGTTGGTTCAGGGTAAATCAGGAGCTGGCACCCATGGCATCATCATGAAGAGGTGTTTCAATGTCTCATGAAGACAGAGAGGGACATCTATGCTTTGTCATCGTGCTCTGCCTTTCAAGATATCCCAGGCCAACAAAATAATAATGGAAAGCTCTTCCTTGCCAGAGCCTGGGAACCATTACTTTTACCATCCCGGTCAGCCCTGGACCAGGATGCTGGACTTTGAGTACCACCAGCATCCCAACACCCTCGCACTGCCCTTCCCTGCACAGTAGAACTTTCCTCCCTGGAGGCTTTCCCAATATTCCTCTCCTCCTCCCGACCTCATCTTATCTCCTAAACGAAGTATGTCAGGCAGCATTAACTCAGCCTTCCCCTGATCCCTGCCCAGGGAGCATGCCTTGCAAAACAGACCGCTCTGTGTCAGCAGAAGTGTCTGGAGTGATAAAAGCCGTTCAGCAGCTGCAGCTCCATATGACCGGCCACTGGACGCTCCCAAACTTATTAGGGCCTTGAATACATCGACAGATTTTATGTTCTACTTGCCAGCCTGGCTGAGGATGGATGAATGAATGCCTCACGCTAGGTGGAGTCCCTTGATTCTTCTTTTTAACCCTCATCTGAGGAGATGACAAAGTCCAACCCTTCCTTGCTCCAGAGTAAGGTGAGCAGTGTCTGCTTGCCTCAGTTTCCCCATCTGTAAAAGAAAAAAAGTAATAATTCTTAGCAGTTTGGGATCTATTTGTCTGTTCCCCACATCCTTGGTGCTGGCATGACCTGCCTGACCACGAGAAGACAGAAAAAGCAGGAGGGCTCTTGGAGATGCTGCCCAGCATCATGTAAGACAGGGTACCCAGGCTGGGACCAGACAGGGGGTTGACACATGGGCAGCACATGGTGCTCCTCTCCTCTCCGAGGATCTCCCCCTCTGAAGCAGCAGACACAGTTCTGCACATCACCATGCTCTGTTTTAGGAGCAATTTTCCTTCTTGTGCTTGTTTTGTCATGAACTTGGTGGCTGCTGGGGAAGATCAGCCTGCCCAGATCTTTGCAATGCAAAGGAAGGCCTTTCCCTTTTTTTTGCCCTTCCACTTCCCCTTTTTTCTGTCTGCTCCCACACCACCAAGGCCACAAGCTTTTGGGAATTTCAGCAGGGCTTCCCCAGCAGAAAAACCTGGGGAGGCAGATGGGAAAGGGGCACAAAGGGAGTTAAGCCTGCACAAAAAATCTCCAATCCTGAACAGCCACACCCCCAAATACAGTGCCTTAAACCCCCTGGTAAGACACAGAATAAAGCAAGCAGCAACCCAAATTCCTTGATGTTCCTTCTCAGAAGACTCCAAATCCATCCCCTGGGTTATGGGCAAGGCTCTTATAGGCCTGGGACAGACCACAGCAGTCTGGGCGACAGACAGAGCCTACGCACATGGGTATGTTTGGGGGCCCCACATTTTATTCTTGATGTTTTCCTTCAAAAAAAGCAATTTATGGGTCAGGAACTTCCTGAGCCACAGATGCCTCTGAAGAGGCGATTTCCCTTCGGCCAGAGGGCAATGAGAACAAACACTTGCTGCACAGGCTTCATCAAGATGGATGAGTGTGGAGAAGGAGTCTGTGCAAATATTGATTGAGATAATCAAAGCTACCAGAGAGGAGACCTGAGGGATGAGCTGCTAAACAGCTCAACTGGAGGACTCAAGGAGGCTCCAAGACAGCTCTCCTACTCCGATTATGGCTACAGATTTCCCTGGTCCAAGAGTCCCACCATCCCTGCTGTCCCAAGTTTTGCCTGCGTGCTGGCCTACATCTATGAGAAGTTTTAGCTCTGAGCAATGTGTGTAACCCCCTCCAGCTCTCTAAGCAGTTCCCTTCATGCAGAAAGTTGGAGAGTGATTTCTTCTTCACTCAGTCATAGGGAGGGAAAAAAAAAAAAGTGCAAGGAAATGTGTCTGGCTGAAGGTGTGACATTTTTCTAAGGTCTTCTCCAGCTGGATGCAGCATCTTTCAGTTCTAAAGCAGCAACTTTGTCAAAGCAAGGCACTTGAAAAACCCCCCAGACCTTACCTTCTTGCTTCTGCGGGTGATTTATGCAGGTTACATTGATTTGTAACATAAATTTTTGCAAGATCATTTAATATTCTTTTTGTTGTACAACTTGGAGGAGCCTAAATGGGAATCTGAATATAATAACATTCTTCACTGAAGTAAGCTCCTTTCATCCACAAAAAAAAAATGGGCCCGGAGGTTCTTTCCTGGCTCCCAGCTTTTCGCTAATGACATCTCTATCTCCTGTCTTTCTATATATAATTCCGTCTCTCTGGGTCACTCGACCCATTGCTGCAAAGACAATGGCTCCAGGCAATGCTGTAGCAGGTGTCAGATCCAGCAGTCAAACTCTGCAGTTCACAGCAAGAAAAGAGGTAGAAAAATGCCATAAATTGGAGTGGCTGTGGAGATTTTAAGGTATTCGGAAATATAATGACATATGCTGGGGCTGGGCAAGCCAGGGGATAGCACAGGGGGCTGCCAGTGGGTTGCCATCCCTCACCCTGCCACTGCCATGGGGCAAAGACACCAAATCCCAGCAATGATAGCCCCGGTCCTGCTGCAGCTGATGGAGAGGAGGAAGGATTTCATTGCAGCCTCTCTCTCCAGTTCCAGCACACAATTTCAAAAGCAGCTTAAAGTGATGCAGGACCTTCCTATGGTCTTTGGTGACGCTGACCCCATCCCTCCTGCAAGGACTAGTTGCCAGCCAGATTAGGGAACTGATCAGACTTGCAGCTAGCTCTGTGCACCTTCATAACAGGGTTAGTTATCCTGCAGAAGGCTGGACACAAACTCAAGTCACTGTAACCCCCCACTCCCCTCCCTACTGCCACTGGCACTTACTGATGAAGCTGCAGACATAGGAGAAAGCTCTGTGCAGTCTCCAGCAACAGGTGGGTCTTTTACATCTTGCACAGCCCCTCCTGATTCTGTCTGCAAAGAGGAGATCGGCTGAAAAACTATTCCAGGTTTTGGAACAAAATGGGATTTTTTTAACCGATTTTTCCCTTTCTCAGACGCAGAGGGGTGTGCAAGATGAAGGGACGGGCTGGCAAACAGAGGTATCTCCCAGTGCTGTTGACAATGACCATCTCATCTCAGGAACTGCCTTGTGAGATATTTCTACACCTCTGGCTCTATGGAGGATGGCAGACCCTGGAGATGACATGCAGCACCTCAGGCACCCCATCCACGTGCCCAAGGCTGGCTTTGGGGCCATCATCTGCTCTTGCGGCCCGACAGACCCTTATGAAGGTGGCAATATCCCAAACCATGTTACTTGGTTCACTGCTAAAGCAGACCCAGTTTACAAGTTCACTTAAACCCAAACAGCTCAGCAGAAGAATTTTCAGCCCAGGTTTTCCCATTCCCAAATGCACTGAAGCTCCCTGATGTCAGAATAAGGGAGGGGGTTCACAAGATGCTGCAGGGGCACAGAGCACCTTGCTCAGCAGGGTTGGCTTGTGTCGTGGTTCTTCTTGTACAACACAACTCCATTTCCAAGGAGGTGGGAACATCCTCTCCCTCACCTTCCCATCCTCTGGGTCCTGAGCTCTAGCTCCATGCTAGAAGTCACCCTGCCAAACAGGGCCATCCCATGCCACCAGCAAGCCAGCCCTGACCTCCCTAGATGCTGCCTTTAAGCCCAGACAGGAAAATTTCTCACTACCAGCCCAGCAAGGGGGAAGCAGACTGTTTTCACAGCTTTCTGCAAGTGTGACAAGGTGTCTGGGTTCATCTTGGAGCTCTCCCAGCTGCTTTCAGGGGAATGAAAAGCTGTTTTTAGAGACTTAAAAAAAAGGAGGGAATAAATAATAAAGGGGAAAAAAAGGTGTTTTACTGTAAGAATCAATTCTCCCTCACTGGACAAAGCTGACTAATTTGTAAACTGTGAGAAAAAAATAAAAAGGATCCAGCAGGTGAAAAATGCCAAATGAGGATAAGAGCAAAGAGATGTTGGTTCCTGAAGGACTTACCTATTCTCCTAGAAAAACAGGGAGGAAAAAAGAAACTTCTTGGGAGTGGTTTTCCCTTCAGATGCCACCCAAGTGGACTTCCTGGAGAGGCTGGGGACACCCTAGAGGGACCCTTCTCCACCTCTGAGCTTGCTCACCCTGTTGATGGGCATCTTCTTGTCACTCTCCAAGCAAGAGGAAAATGGGGTCGGCCAGGCAAGAGTTGCAAAAGCTCCCCCTGGGTTAACACCACTCTAAAGCTCATGCACCACATCAGCAACCTGCTTGGCTTTGGCACAGCTCCTGTTGGCTATGTACCCTGACTCCCTCACTGGGAAAATGCAGCCCTGATCCTACATTGCTCCATTTAATTCCAGTTCAAGCCCACTTTTAGCAGAGGATAAAAGGCAGGTGCAGTGTGGGCTAGCCTTACTAATTAGAAACAACCAGAGAGGAACTAAGGGGATGAAAACCAGAGGAGGAAACTGTATCAGGATCTGAAATTTCTGCATCCAACAGAAGAAACACTTAACGCAACTCCTGGGGTGCAAAGGCAGGTCCTGGAGGAAGGGCTGTGCAGGCAGTGGTGCACAGGAACACCACCGGTGCTGCTACTTGGCTCTTTGCAGGGACTGACAGAAGGGAAATTCACCTTTCTTTTTTAAACCCAGCACCAAACTGAAGGGAAATGAGTGAATTTGTTCACCTTGTGCTTCTGCTCCCTCCTGACAAAAAGGTGGGCCTCAGCAGTAGTTTGGCCATCCTGGGAGCAAACAGATCATGTCTCCATTGCTGGAACCCATGTGGCAGTTCTGCCACCTTGGGGCCGTGGGACTGGAGAAACAGGGTGCAGAAAACGCAGGCTGGCTCTGGGTGTATTCCCAAAACAGGAGATCTGAACTGGAACATGCAGGTCCTGAGCGATGCCAGCTTGGTCAGTGCTTATCAAGGCACAAGTCAGAGACGCCTGACCTTCCAGATCCTGTCTCCAACACACCTTTATGCCTTGTTTCAGCCACCCTGCATACATACAGTTGGGCTTTCATCTCCCAAGGAAATCCCCTGGGCTGGAAACAGCATCTGGGAGACTGTTAGGAAGAGGAATGGTGTAGGCTTGCCCAGTTCTTACTTGTCTCCAAGTGGAGTAAAAGACAGGGACCGGGAGGGTTGCCCAGACCCAGGGAGCCCCATGTACTAGCAGGACAAGAGGGTCTGAGCTGAGAGATGTTTGGGGAGGAGACACTCAGCCATCTCCCAGTCCTGCAGTGGTGCTGATGCATCACCCACTCAGAAGAGAAGAGGGGAGGGGCTCACATGCCTGCTGGGCAGAGCTGTGCTTATGAATGCTGCGAGGTCACAGGGACAGGAGTTCACAGAGGTAGGAGGTCACGCGACATTCTCAGCCAGCATCTCCCCTCCAACCCAAATCTGAGCCCTTCGGCAAGGAGCTAAAGGTGTCCAAGTAGTTTAGCATCTCTGGTGTTTGCTGATGACCCATTTACAATGGCTTTGGTAGATCTCAGTCTATATCCCATGTATAATGTGATTACAAGGCTGTGTAATTGCTGCATAATTGTCCTTCTTCCTGAGGCTGGTGCACCCTGGGGTTCCAGCCTCTCAATCTTAATTAAAAAGAATAAATCTTAATCAATCTCAATTGTAATTTCAGAGCTGAGGGGGCAGGGGGAGGGTCCCTCAACACACAGCCAACCTTTGGGGTGTAAGGGGAACATGAACCTATGTGGGGAAATTAGCCTGACAAAGAGTCTCGGGGGTGCCATGCCCCATCATTAGGGGTCTAATTGAGGACTCTCTTAAACAGTACTTTAACTCCTCAGCGGCTGATCGTTTGGCAGAACAAAGCCTCAGGAAAATCCACCTGTCAGCTACAGAACATTTCCAAGCACCCAGGCATCCTCTTCCCTGCATTTTAGAGAAGGAAAACAGGGCATGAGTAGAGCTGCTGGGATGCAGGAACACATCAGCCTTTTCCAATCCTTGAATCAAAGGGATTGATGCCACATCTCATTTTTCTCAGCAAAATTTTGCAACAGGTGTTTGAGACCCCCAATTCTTTCACCCACCCACTCACAGCCCTTTTGGTTGCTGAAATGTGCTGACCCATGAGGCCAGGACAGCGGGATGCAGACCAGCTCCTGCCTGGAAAGCAAGAGACCATGATAGTGATGAGGCAGAGCTAATAGAGCTTGGCCAGGATCTGTCCACCAAGTTGCTGGGACCCAGAGAACCTGAAGAGGAAGGACTTTCTAAGAGAAGGGTTTTCCAAGACAAGGATCTTGAAAGGACTGCCGAAGGGGAAGCTAGGGGTGAAGGTAGGACTGACTTAAGGACACTGTGAAGGAGAAGAAGTCACCCCAAGGACTTTGCAGATGCCTTCTGAATACAAGCTGCCCCACACAGACCCTGCTTCTTGAAATAAAGTCTGTGTCTTGGCCTGAAGCACATACCTGCTGAAGTGGTGAGTCAGACATCCAGTTGATGGCTGGGATGGTTGAATAATAATAAAAAAAAAAAAGCCACTGAGAAAACAAACAAGAACCAGGGTAAGGAACTAAGCATCCTCCCATCTAGGACCAGGAGAGTCACCCCACTAGCCCCAGGACTGAGAAAAGCCACCCAGAGAGCAGGGTATGTACTCAGACCTGAAATGGGGTTATGTGATGCGGCACATGAAAGAGAAGGGGTCTGGATACAAAGAAATGCTCTTCTAGAGCTTGTTCTTGAGAATTAACTGGGCCAGATCTCATCTCCTCTGTTAACTGCTTTGTTGTCTTCACTTCTAAGACTGGCAAGGATCTGCCCCACTGGCTCTCCAGGGAAACCTAAGCACATTGCAAAAAGGCTAAGAAAGAGTGAAATGCAGAGGAAAAGAGAAAAGAGTGATCTCGAGAAGCTTTGGAGAGAGCTGATGGAGGAAGACAACTAATTACATCCTCAGAAATCTCATCACTTCCAAATCAATGTTTAATGAAAAAAATAATTCTCTTTTCCAGTTATTTAACACAGAAACGAGGAGCTCTGGAGATTGCCACACTATCCCCTAATATGTACTGCTTCTGGGCATCTCAAGACTATATGGAGAGGTGAACTAGAGCCTTTTCCAGACAGGTCCTGGCCTTAGGAAGAGGGACCAGAAATTAAATGTGTCTCACAGACTGAAAAAATGCTCTTTAAAAGTGGGGACAGAGAGATGGGAACTCGTAGGGGTCAAGTGATACTATAACCCTGGGAAGAGACTTGCTATGGAGGCCCCAGTTGGAGGCTGAGGGAGGGTTTTCTATTTAATGCAAGGATGCACCTCAATTCCCCAGGGCTCTGAAAGCAATGAGGAAGCCTTGCCTAGCACAGGTCTATGGGAATGCAGATGGTGCCACAAACCAAGAGCAGCCAGTACCCACAAACACCACCCTCCACCATCCAGGAAACTCCCAGGGTCAACTTCACCTCTGCATCCATGTAATCTCTTGGCACAGCATGGAGATAGGCATTTAGCATCATGGTACATGAATTCTACCTCCCCACAACATGCCCTCATGGTCTAACCTCCCTCTCCGAACCATTCCTTTGTCCAGAGGACAACAGGGTACTGCAGCTGGAGTCTCAGCGTTGCAGTTAAGCTCCTTTCCAAGCCTTCTGAGCAAGGTCTGCCTGGAGCCAGAGGAGAAGGTAATCCTTCATGAGCCATATACCATGAAAAACTCACTTCTGGAGATAAAGCAAAAATGTGTAGATATAGGGAACAAAACCCATCATGATTTCTTCAAAAAGATGGAGAGGTTCTAAAACTAAGGCTGCAAGATGAGAAGGAATCAATCCACACCATTTCAAAACAGTCAGAACCATCAACCACTGGGTCCTGCCTGGGATGCTGCACCTCTGTGCTAATGCAATGGAGCTGAATGGTGAGTAATGCAAGAGTCCTGTCTTTGTTTCAAAACTCCTTTCATCTGATGTCTTCTGGTTCTTGTCGTGAGGAAGAGTAATCGTTCCCTGCTTGCCCTTCCCCACCACTCAGGTTTTTATAGACCTCTGTCACCAACTCCATCCATCATCCCTTCCCTATGCTGATGAGAGCAGTTTATTTAAGCTTTCCTCATATACAGACCGTTCCACCCCTCTGATCTCCCTTGACACCCCTCTAAATTTTCACCCGGGGCGCTCCAATTCTCAGCACAGCATCTAGGAGCCATGAGACACATGTGAGAAAGGTGCTAGGCACTGTGCTACATCTGGCTGAAACCTCTGAAAGTGAAAATGTGATTATTTCCACCTTTAACCATCTCCCATCCACCCAAGACTACTCTCAGGCAGCATTCATACCCATGATCCAGAAGACTTACGTCCTAAAATTGTGTGCCTGCAATCACTGCACGAGTCTTGACTACTCTGCCTGGTGAGTTCAGCTCAGCTGTTGTGCTTTCCTGTCTTCTGGTTCTCAGAGAACGTGAAGCGTTCAGGGAAAAAAATAAAACCCACATAAATATGAATTTCTAAGGGATTTCCCAGGAAATCATGTCCTGCTTGAGTGGGTCAAAGTTGTCCCCATAGAAATGAGCAGAGGAAGGAGGGGGTGAGTTCTTTGACACAGCTAAGTTCTTGCTTAAAAGCAATTGAAGGCAAGGATACTTTGTGAGGCAGGGAAGGGTGTTGGCATGAAGGAGCCCCTTTGGGCAGTAAAGCCACCATCATCCAAATAGCTGTTTAGCTTCTCTGACAACATCTTCCAGCGACCCATTCATCTTTTATGGATGCAGGGCTGCAAACTCTCTCTCCCTGTCCCCAGTTTTGTTCTTAAATACTATTCCATCAAAGAGATCTATGAAAGGCTCAGCTCCCAGCTGACAAGCTATCTATTTAAAGTTTATATGCCTGGGAACATTCACAAAGACTTATTAATGGGAAACTGCTGAAGGGAGCAAGCCCATATGCAGCCACTACACAAACATGTCTCCATTATCATTTAATGTTCCCCAGCTTGGTGAAATAGCACATTCTCGCTCCTCATCCCATTTTCTCCCTGCTTCGGTGCTCGGGACTGACTTGTTCCCCACCAGCAGGAACAGGTGGTTCTGAGGATCTGGCAGTAAGGAACAAGACATGGAGGTCCACCTCACCAAGAGGGTGAAGCTGGATGCATACCTCCCCCAGTGCTCCGGGTCTCCGGTTGCAGTGACAAAAAGGAGCACCATCTAGGAGATGCCTGCAGTGGATTGCACTCATTGCGCAGCTTCCTCTCCAGCATGGGCCAGCTATGCTTTAGTCTGCGCGGAAAGAGAGCGGCTCCCACCGCAATGAGATGGACATGGGAATGGCAGAGTCACATCTCCTGGAGAACCAAAGGAGGAAGTTTAGGATGGAACAAGGCGAAACCATCTCCAACGCGTGTTGACAGCTTGGAGGCTTCCACTGCCCCAGGAGGCTGCTGCAGGGTATCCTGCACCCCAAGGTCAAGGCCTGTGGGGAAAGTCCAGGCGTGTTGGTGCCATTGCATGGCAGGAAGAACAACAACTCATGGCCTGTGACGCCCCTCAGGGCTGCTTGCTAAGCTACTCACAGGAAGCACCCTTACTCTGGCAGCCCCACAAACCTGGAGAGGGTCCTTCCACCCTTCCTGAGCACTTGCTGCCTGGGGAAAACTGCTCTCTCAACACTGGCTTCATTCAAGCTGGGAAAATAAAGAAATGAATGAAAGTGTCCTTCCCAACCCGTATCAGCTAAGAAACGTAAGCGATGGCATTCACGTATGCATGCCCTGGGTGATGTTTTACTCTCAGCACACTGAGAAGCAGAGCATGACCTTGGATACTTGAAATCAAAGATTTATCAGTGAACACCGGCAAAGCTCATCAAACCAGGCAAGGAGCAGAGCCGAAATGAATGGACAATAAGGGCATCACGTGTAAATAAATGCAGTGTTTCCAGCCAGGCAATGACATATCAAATGTAGCCGATCCAAGGTAATTGCTTGTGCTTTTTCTGGCTGAAGATTTCCAGCCTTGGGGTTTTCCACATGGAAGAAAGGCCCTATTCTTCTGATAAATACCTCTGGCCACGCAGCACATGTTTAATTTGACAAGAAGACAAACCAATAAAAGCCTTGAAATGAGAGACTAGAAAAGGGCTATTAAGCAGGAGAAGACTTCCCTGGGATGAGGGATGGAAAAGCCTTGGACTGAGAAGCTTGAACTGAGGAGACTGGCAGAGGTAAGCAAAGCAACGCATGCTGGAGAGGGTCAGCAGGGAGCTGCTTGTCCCTCCTTTCCTGAGCATAACCTTACACTGAGCTCCCTCCACAGACTGATGTCACCAGACAATTTTGTCCCAACATCTCCATCACCCCCACTTGCTGCAAGCTCTGCATTTCTGCATCGTCCATGACCATTCCTGAGATGCTCCAAATGCCCCCAGTGCCCACCTCCAAGCAGTTGGCAGGTGTTTGGGAGTGATGAGGCAGCAGGGACCAGGATTTTCTGCTCTTATTCAGCCTTGTACTGCTGAGCATCTCCATCTCAGGGGATGGAGTCACACCCCTCTCCTAGCAGCTTCCACAGGCAGGCAAGAGCTCTGCTGAAGGCAGACAGTGCCCAAGGTGCTGCTCAAACCCATTTTTAAGCCTGTAAAGAGGCTATATAAATGGGCAGCCATGCCAAGCCTCGTTCTTCCCCCACACTCAGGTGGGAAAGGCCATCAGTGCTAGAAAAAGGCATTCCCCAAACACCCACAAATCCATCTAATGTAACAGCCTCACATATTGATTACCTGGTGTGGCCAAATTAAACAGCTGCTGGGAATTCCCAACAAGATTTACGGACACCGCTTTGCGGCACATGGGGTTTTAGGAGGACAAAGGATGTAATTTTTGTTATCATTCCATTTGTTCATGATATTACTTCCTTTTATAGGTTCAATAAATTTTTAAAAAAGCACTTTTATTGAGCCATTTCCTAATGAACAGCCCTGCCGATTGGCTTCTTGAAAGAAGTCAAGGTAATATTGACACTTTATGTCAATGCAGTAAAAAGCAAAATAATGTTGTTAACTCCCCAAAGTTCACAGGTCCCTGCCTGCATGGGAATGCCTTGGGACACAAAGAATAGATCCACCATAAATATGGTCCCGTGAATCACTTAACACTGCACACCAGCACCTTCTGCAGAGCCCAAGCTTGGATTTCAGTGGGAAACACATAAGCTCCTCAGCGTTTACTGCGAGGAAAGACCCTCATCTGTTGGGTATGTTTTTCTTTGTCTCAGGCTCTATGGACAGGTTAGATGTTGTGTTCGAGCATCCAGGCCTGGAGGTCACTACAGGGAGATGGGACCAGTGTTGGATCTCACTTGAAGGAGCAAACAGACCCAGAGAAAGGCCAGATTTCAAGACCAAAGGAAGAGATGCAAGATGGGGTCAGACATAGCAAACGTATCAAAAACCAGAGAGTGAAAAAAGGGATGCAGGAATTCAGACAGCCTTGCAAGTTCATTGCCTCACCTTGCAGCATTGCTGACAGAGAGCCCATCTGGCTCAGCCCCCCAGCAGCAGGGATGGGAGAAGATGCTCTGGTCCAGAAAAGCAATTGAGGACTGAGAATAGACAAGAAAAACTGTCCTCAGCTTGGCTTATGAGATCAAAAATAGCCACCCACTGCAATTAAATCATTGGCAGGTTATTCACCGATGTTGTCAGCCCAGCACAAACTCCTCATTTGGAGGCTCAGTCATTGGAAATAAGGTTTATTTGGGGTGAACTGGAAAATTACAGGGGGCAAGGAGACAAATCACACTGAGATCACCTATCCTGTTGTTTGCTTGGAGTGAATTACACTGGTTTAAATTCAGACATGAGGTTATACCCAGGACATATTTCCTAGATAAATAAGCCACTAGCCTTTTTTACTTGTAACCAGGCAACATGCAGACATGTGGGTGTAGGACACCAATGAATGTTTATATTGGGTATTATAACCTTTATTTACTGTTGGACTAGCACTATTCTCTCATTCTGAAGAAGAAAGGGAGGTTTATTGCCAAGCTGAGTGGATATGGACTTCTGCCTCAAAACCAAGCCCCATATGAAAAGAAAAGGAGGTATTAGATCTCCATCTTCCCCAAGCATCAAGGGTCCCTGCCGCCGCAGCTCCTGGCGTGGGGAGCAG
>NW_010235740.1:23218-25451 GCF_000690775.1 Eurypyga helias
CAGAGCAGCCTGATTTTCAGTCTTTAGAGACACAGAGCCATTAAACTTTCATGTCCACCCTTTGCCTCCACACTGCCTGGCTCTGATCTGATTTAGCAAACATGCGCTCCCAAGGACCGGGACCTGCTGTAGGCGAGGTAGGGAAGATAAATAAGTCATCAGCTCCTGGGCACGGGATGCTGAGACACAAGATCCTAAGAAAAAGCATAATTTCTTGGGATTAGTCTTTTCAGGATAACTTACTTTCTGTGCCAGGAGATCTCCCTTCTACCAGCCCTGTAAAACTGCCAGGGATAAGGATGACATCACTGTGGCTATTAGAAAGGCAACCAGGTTAGGCATATTTATTAAATATTACATATAAATATTTTATATATATATAAAATATATACATTTATTTATATTTCAGTGTTTTCTCAAAAGAATTTCATGAGAATTATTAAACTTCTTAGTAAGCTAACCACTTCAATAATACAAAAGACATCAAGGAAAAAATATAAATCTCCAGAATAGTTCAAATTACGGTCCTGTGGTTTTTTTCCTACCCCACCCCTTGCATTCTGCAGAAGCCGTCCCAGATTTCCCATTTCACTCAGTTTTCCCAAAAAGGGCAGCAGATTTGGGCTTTCCCTTTGGTGGATTAAAACTACATGTTACGAGTGGGTAGGTTTTCTGGAGGTTTACATCAACCAGTAGTGTGACGAAGTCATCCATATTAAATAATAACCCCCAAAATCATTGGGTTTTTGCCTGTCCTACCTGCTCTGCACCCCATTGATGCACAGGACCCTTGGGCTTAGCTGCTGCACTGTGCAGCCACTCATACAGCAAAAACAAGGTCATGCTGCACTTAAGGAGGCAGGGTTCACCTGCTCCTAGCACCCATGGGTGACCTGCCCCACAACAGAGAGCCCATGAGGTGCAGGATGACGCCCAAGGGAGGAACACACCCTGGATGCAGACCTTCAGCCTGTTGAGGTCCACCTGCACGCTCCCCACCACCAATGTTGTCATCCCCTTTTACTCCAACTTAGTTAAAAAGCCTCTTCGGGGATTTCTTTCTCCATTTCAGGAAGAAACATTTCCTAAACAAGCAGCTCCAAGCAAACACAGTCAAATCATTCAGTGAAATGCGTTTCCAGATGCAGCGGTGCCTTTAGAGCAAGCAGGGTACCCCTGAACAGCCCGGTCTCCAGGTCTCACCACCCATAACGCTGCTTCCCCATCAGATCCCTTCTGCATGGTTACCCCAGGGGTTCCCCCGAAACTCCGTAGCAGACCCCAGCAGCCCCAATTCTGCACAGCATCACTGCAAAACCCAGGTCTTGGCCAAGCTGGGACCTGTGAGGGGATACTCCCTTACACTGGGATATTTGCCAAGGTCAGAAAGTGGCGCATCCGCTGCTCCTGCTGACCCAGCTGAGCTACCACGCAGGCATTAGCCACCAGGCCCAAGCTGCTGACAGCCCACCCTGGCACCCGTGCAATAAATCCATAGGTATGGTTATACAGCAAAGCGCTACAGTGAAGTCCTTGCGCTGCCCAGCTGGTGAGGAAGTTGGGTGCCAGCTCACCTCGGGTTCTACTCTTCCCACTCCAGCACAACTGCTCTGTGCCATGGCGACACCACCACAGCCGCTGGGATGCTGCTCTCACACATGGGCTGCTCCCATTTCACACTTGATTTGTTTGTGTGGTATAGCAACCCCACAAATACAGGAATCCCTTCCAAAACAGAAACCAGGCAGGAGATGGAGTTGCTGATAGCACAAGTGATAAAACACAAAGGGGGGAGGTGGGGGTGAGGAGGGGTTCAGCATCTTGCAGGCTGGTGGCTGCAGCCGTCTTAGAGCAATCATCTGCAAAACAGGAGATCCTCATGAGCACCAACCGAGACCATCCTTGTGTGCTGATGGGGAAAACCCACCAGCTCAGCTACCCAGAGGGGACATTTGAAGTAGAGATGAGGACAAACCCATGCTCAGAGTCTCTCCTGAAGCTCTCCAGTCCCTGCATACAGGCTGGAGGCAGTTAGGGTGAAATTCATATACCTGATGTACCTACAGCAGCATTAAAGGGTTTAATTTTGTACCATCTTGATTCAAATTTTTGGTGCAATTCTTTGCCTGCTGTTTATCCACTTTAAATACATTTGGCCTGCTTCTGCAGAGACCTTTCTGGGACACTTTCCAGCCTTCTGTCTCTGTTTATCTTGCACCCGTGATAGGGAAAG
>NW_010235740.1:25482-28243 GCF_000690775.1 Eurypyga helias
AAAATAAAACCCACAACACACCACAACCCAACCTCCAGGCAGGCAATCTGGTCTCTCCTCTGCACATCGCATCTTCCTTCCCCTTCTTGCTGACCTGTTCTTGTCTCTATTCTTTGTGTTTCCCCTTCTCCAGAAAAAAAATGGCCTTTAGGAGATCAAGGGAAGAGATAGATGCATTTTGCTGCAGCCATGAAAGCCAATCTACCTGTCTTTAGTCCACTTAAATGGACCGCTTCACCTCCACAGTATTCCAAACCCAATAAATATTGGGCTAAAAACTGCCTCATGTGCCTGTTTGGAAAAAAGTACTTTTTTTATAGAAAGAATTTGCTCTCAACCAGGGATGCAAATCAGGGTGGTGATGCAGGGAGAGAAACTGCTGTTTACTCTGACCAATTTTTTTTTTCCTCTGTTGTTTCTGACAGTTCAGAGATCAAACTTCTTCCAAATTCCATGAATTTTTTGGATGCCAAAATGAGTTTGCTGCAAGAAGTTGATGCTTCCTTTCGGTGTTCAAGAAAGGGAAAAAAAACCTAACCAAAACACTTTTTCCTTTTTTGGAAAAGGCAATACCAAAATAATAGACTTTGATGAGCACAAACTGCTCTGCTCCACTCCTGGGTATTTCCACCCAGGGATACAGTGACCAGCAAGGCACGAGGGTCCCCTTGGACCCCCAAAACCCTGCATGGAGGTGAGGGCAGCAGACCCCAACCCAAAGTGGAGGAGAATGGGCTGTTTACCTTCCTTCAAAGGCCATTTCTCATCCAATAGCTCTGCAGAGAGATGCAAAACCAAAAAAATAAACCAAACAGCTGAGTCTTGCCAAAGGCTGGCTGGGAAATGATGGACCCATGTGCCAGACAGTGAGGGTCTCGCTAGGGACCTGCTTGCCAAGGGAAGCTCCTATTTTGGGGTTGGAGGTTATAAATAGTCCCCAGAACAAGAGGAACTGACTCATTCAATGCTTAAACATAATACTTCAAAAGCAATCACCCTACAAATTCAGAGGGTGGGTGCCCCAGCAGGGGACAGGCTCCAGGACATGCAGCAATGCCTCAAGGGATCAGCTCTCCCCCCAGCAGCTGCCTACACCTCTGCCTGGGTGATTGCCCGAAGCTGGGGATTTGCAGCCTTGTTCCCACTCCTGCCTATACCTCTGCTTCCCTGGGCACAGCATTAAACCAGAGCCTCTCAGGCTGGGACAGCTGAGAGGAGCGGGTGAAGTGAAAGAGCAACACAAAGAGGACAGGACATGATAAATAGCATCGAAGGAGCACAAATAAAACCCTCCAGGACAGCAGCTACAGGTGACAAGGTTGGTTTCCACAGTCAGCATGCCCCTCAGAGACATCAGAGGCACAGGGTGAGCCAGAGGGATGGAGCGGCTCCATCCCCAAGGGATTATTCAGAGGTAACTCACAGTATCACACACCAGGATGAAGCAGCAGCTCATGGTGAACCATCTGTTGGCCAAGAAAGCTCCCAGCAATCTGCTACCACCTCCATCTTATCACATCCTTTCTTCTAACACCGCCCCCTATTGGCTAAGCAACTCCCTCTCTCCACCCCTAATTAACTGATTTATTAAAGTAATTAAGCTCAGCTTGAAGCAATTGATTCTGTAGTGCTGGGAGGGACCCTGGGTGAACAAACCAGGCTCAGAGACAGCAAACTTATGAAATACGATACTTGGAGATAAATTGCCTTCTGTAGGGTTCAGAGTGAACAGCTTGTTGATATCACCAAAAAAAAAAAATCTCTAGAAAAGTGATACAAAATCAAGTGATATAAAAATGTCACAAACATCTCTCAATATAGCACTGCTGGAAGGAATCCTATGTTCTGTAGGAAATCCCAAAAGGAATTTTCATTTCAATAACTAACAACGTTCCATTTGGATAACATTTGCACAGTGTAATGCACCATATAATACAAAGCCTATACATAAGTGAGACAGTAGAAAAGCCTGGATGAAATTAAACTGATGTTGTCTCACTGAAACATTTTGACTATCAAAATTAAATGAGATTGAAAAGATCCATTATGGCACTTTTGCCATAGTGAGGTGGTGTTTTTTTGGTATTAACATGCTTCTAGGAATTTTTCCAGTTCAATAAAACTGCATATTCTGCAAGAAAACTGTAGTAGTGACAGAAAACTGTAGTAGTGACATCACAAAGTTCCCCTTTTGGAGATGCCCTGAATATCCCAGAGGGTTGGGGATTATTTTCTTTCCTGCAGAGAGTACTGGCACAACCAGCTTGGCTCATCCCTGGCACAGACTGGGAATTCAGTGGCTCATCCCAGGGCCACCGTCCCAGCTCCAGGGCTCCTCAGCCAGCCAGGCACGCCAGGCTTCACAGCATGGAGAAAGAAAAACAAGAGGGGGAATAGATATCCCAATAGCTGCCCCAGAAACAGGGAGGAAAGGGGGATTAAGAGACAAATAATTTTCCTTGTGCAGACAGGGGAGACCCCAGGCTGTGCTGTGTCCATGTCCACCGCTCTCTTTCAGTCTGTTTGTCTCTTCCCAGCTTCATCATGTCCATTGTGGCAGTGGGAAGCCCTCCCCGGGGGCAAACAGAGAGAAAACAAATACATCCATCCAAATGCTGCTGGCCAGTGGAGACATGGCACCAGCTGACCAAGACGCCCCCCAGCTGGTGATGCTCCTTCACACGCCATGCGGTCCTCACCACTCGAGCCTGCCAGTTTATTCAAACTCCAAGTGCATGGTGAGAAGGAGGAGGCGGGGAAA
>NW_010235740.1:28259-54380 GCF_000690775.1 Eurypyga helias
TATTAAAGATCATTTTGGTCACAGCAGAAAATTGCTGGCAGCTCCAGTCCCATCATCTGAGCAGCTGCCATGTGGCCTCCAACCCTTCTCTGCTGGAAGTCAGCCTGGAAATGAGCTGGCCCCAGTACCAGAGTCCTACCCGAAGGATGGTAGGAGATTTGTTCCTTGAAACCAAACCCAGTGAATATCCTGCGTGATTTTGCATGGGGAAATCGATGCACGCAGGGTGTCTCTGGAGGGGACCAGAGCCCTGCAGGGACAGCCTGGGCTGGCACAGGTCCAAGGGCATCAGGGTCCTCTGGCAGGGTGAGGACCATGAGAAAAATCAGGAAGCCTAGTGCAGTTGTACCAGCCTGGAAACATGGAAGAAGCATCATCTGGTGCATGGTCCCTGCAAACGAGCAGAGCAACAAGAGCCAAGGTGGGAGAGGATCGTCTGTCCCATCCCCACCACCTGTCCAGCCTGGCCTCCTGCTGCACCCCAGCAGAGAAAAAGCCACCAGCCAGAGCCCGAGTGATGCCCAAATGCTTCCCAGCGGGACATCTTCATCTTTCATCAGACCAACTCCCAGAGATTACTTTCAAAGGAAAAGAGAATCTACGCTGGAGAATTTGAGATCCTTCTTTCATGGCAGGAGACATGACAGCCTCCCTCCCTCCTCCCACCTCCCTCCCCTCCACCTCGCTAAAATCCAATTTAAAAGTCACGGTGTGCCAGCCTGCTATCCCAAGGGGGGTGAGGAGCAATTTCCTCTCCTTTGCACACTTCAAAGGTGCTCGTGATCTGAGAGCGTCTCCCTCTGGTTCCCTTTCCCTGCAGCTTGTTTCCTCGTCTGGCAGCCTCTGTACTTCCAGCTCCTCTTGCTCTCTCCCTCGCCCACGTAGCTGGAAGAGAGCTGCGTGCGGATGGCAGCTCAGCTCGGCTTTCAGAAGCACCAGGTTAGCAACCCTCAAGGACTTTTCTTTAATTTTTCTCCAATTTTTCTCCTTTTTTTGAGCATTTCCCCTGCCTGTTAACTCATTTCTGCTCCAACATGTTGGATGTGTGCCTAGCTAATGCTTGGAGAAGATGAATCCCTATCTAATATGCATAAATGGTGGATCCTTTATGATTTGTCATAGGATCATGTGTGTTCAAGCTTCAGTCTCCACTTGTTTGTGCAAGGAGACCATGTCCCATTCCCCGAAGTCTGGGCAAGCCCCAACATCAAGTAAGTATGTCACTGCACTCCCACCCCAAGAAGATACTCTGTAGCTGGAAATGAAGCAGGTGGTCTCACCAGGACCCTTCCTACAGCATCATGGGAGAACCAGTTCAGATCCACCTTGCAGAGGGGATTCAGTAAGGAGACAAACTTGGGTGTCCCAAACCCAGAAGGAAATTTGGAGCAAGGTGTCCCTCAGGGGAAGTTTGGGCTGAAGACAACTGATTATTTCTCAAACTGCTTTCATGCCCTGGAGCTCATCCACCTGGAAAATTAATGTTTGTAGTCCTTTTTGTGTCCAAATCAGATGGAAACAGTGAAAAAACACTGGTCCACAATCTGACAAAGCTGCTCCTCCTGCTTCTGCTGGCAGGGGGATAATGGGTTCCAGTGCAGCCCAAGGAGGAGAGCACCCCAAACCACTCCGACATGGGCAGCCTATGGCTTTCCAACCAGAGTGCCCTCCTTGCAGGCACAGGATTCTGACAGAGAAGATGAAATGGTTGACAAAAAGTGCATGACAGCATCAACTGGGCTATTAATCAGCTTGCAGAGAAACTAAATCCTTTCTTGGTAGCAGCAGGGAGACATGTCCTACCATGTTGGAGAAGGCTGGCAGGAAAGGAAACAACCCCAAACTGGTGATCGGAATAAGCTTGTCCTGGGATTACCTTCTGTGTTAGCACTGAACAATTTGTCCTATTATTGCCTGTCATCCTTCTAGTCTGTATCAACCAACAGACTGGGTTAAATCTAATGTATTAACTGAAAAGGGAAGGAATCAAAAAGCCAAATAAATCATAGATGCAGATTGATTTACATGGTTTAAATAAAGCCTTTCAAATGGAGACATTATCCACTGGAAAACCTTAATGAAAAGTTAGCAATGTTCTCAGAAGCAGAAATATTCTCAGCATGAAGGCAGGACATCTATTAAAGCCAGTAAAATTAGATGAATGGGGCTCAAAGCTAGTGATTTTAATACACCAGTTGGACATTGCAAATTTAAGCTAATGCCATTTGGAATTAGTTCTGCTCCCAAGGTATTTCAAAGAGTAATTTAGCAGATATTTGAGGGATTAGAAGGTGCTGAAGTTATAGAAGATGATATTTTAATTTGGACTGTGGAACCTCAAGGAACATCATGAAAGGCAGAGGCGACATCTGCAGACAAGCAAGAGGAAGAAAGTTCTATCTGCATATTTAAGAAGTTCAAATGCCACGGGTATAATTGGCCTCAGGTGAATCATGTTAGCCATGGTGTTCTCCAGAATAAATGCCAACTGGCTGATGAAATGACCTTCAAAACTATTTCAACACTGAGGCCAAGATGCTTTAAGTCAGCAGTCAGCAAGTTGGGCAGTGAAGGCTTCTGGAAAGGTGCCCTTCACTTGCTGCCCAAGTAGGGTTTGGAGATTCAGCTGCTGGAAACTCTCTGGCAAGGGTGCTTCAGCCTCTCTTTCAGAGATCTCTTCGACCCTGATGGACACATTGAGCCATGATGTGATTTCTAAATCCAAATAGGTGTTTTAGAGGCATTAAAATTAAAAATGAGTGAGAACTAAAATGGTCAGTGGGAAGATGCTGGAGAAACCACTTGCAATGAGATGCATGCCCATGCTGGGGTCCCCATAGAGTGGACTTGAGTAGCCTCCGAAACACAAATGAGCTGAATGTCACCTGAGGGCTCTCAGCTGCTTTGAAAGGACTCAATGCCATGAGTGTCCCATGAAAAGAAGAGCTTTAAAAAGTCTAAATTTTAAAATTGTCAGGAACTGTTCACAGGAACTGTTCACAAGAAAAAAAAACACTGAGCCATGCCACCTACCCAAGGATCCAGGGGCGGAGACAGCCATGGGAATCATGGAGAGGGCATCTCAGCAGGGAGAAGGATACAAGTCCTGCAGGAAGACTTAGAAGTCCCTACTGAGCAGTGACACTAACAGCTGCTGTTTTTCTTTTGCTGCTTACCAAAAAAAACCCAAGAAAAAAAAAAGGGGAAGAAAAGAATTTATTTACCCTGTTTATAATATTGCTCTGGATCAACATATTAATTATTGATACAGCTAGAGACAAAAGCAGTCTCCAAACAACTCCCATTGCATCAAACTCATGTGAGAGGTTCCCATGCATCAAACCCCCTGGAAGGGAACAGGCTAGGATCAAGTCTCAATGTGGAGGAGAAAGCAAAGGGAGAGGGAAGACCACCCTGCCAGGAGAGAGGTCCCAACATCCAAATCAACTCCAGGAGCAGCAGAGAAAGGAATCAGCCCTCTGACACTCTTCGCTGGACATGACTGTGGGCAGGGGGTGAAATGCCCCTCCATGGGCACATGCAAATTAATTTGGGGGGTGAAGGTGGCAGTATAAATACAAGCTCCTGCTGGTTACAATAAATCAGCTCTGCAGCGGGTGCTCCAAAATTAGGCAGAGAGCTGCTCTGAGAAAAGCTGGCTACAGATTAATAATTAATGCTAAAAATCTGAGCCAAATTCCTTGATGTGAGTTTGCAGCCTCCCTCCCCAAGCCAGCCTGTGCTCCCCTGACCACTACACCTCCTCTTCAAAGAGGTGCCTGGGTTGGAAAAAGGAAAACCTCCCATGGCCAGAGGAAATATCTAATTTTTAAGCCACACAGGCACCATGGTGGAGATCTGGTCTTGTGCCCCTCCCTGGGTCACTCAGACAAGGAGAGAAAGTAAGAAATAACATTCCTGATTGAAACTCCAGGGAAGGACCAGGGAGACATTGCTCTGCGGTGTAATTACCCACGCTGGACTGCAGCCAGGACACAGCCCGATATCAGGTTTGGGTCCAGCTGTGCAGCTTCATTATGGCTGAAGCGCAGCCGTGGCATTTAGCTGATTCCTTCCTTCGGGAGCAATGAAAGGTCAATTTGAGCAGCAAGGCGACAAAATGCTGGAGTAATTCTCATGCTCAAGGGCAGTCATGCCGCAGTGGTCCCCAGGGAAGTGCCCACATCACGGGAGCTCCCTGCTCCCCATCGTGTGGCATGGGGCTGACTTTCCCTCCTTTCTCCAGGTGTGGCAGACCCCAAGCATCAGTGGTGATGAGGCTCATCCCAGACCATCTTTGCAGTGGCAGTGGGACCACATCACCCCAGCATGGCTTTGCAAGGGGCACGGGGACACCTCATCTCTCTGTTAAGAGCATCTCGCTGGCAAGGCAGACAAAACATGGTTTATTTTTGGCAGTAGAGCTGGAGAGTTGTGAATGGGTTCCCCAGCCTGTGCCGCAAGGAACAAGGCGAGCAGAGGATGTGCTGTTTTGCCTTGTGCATTTGGAGGCAGCAGTCTGGGCCCCGCTCTGCTACTTGGCCACCCTGTCCCCCTGGACAAACTGCCTCAGTTTCCCTTCATCTTTGGTGGTGTGGAAGCAGCTGGAGCACACTGCAGTCAGGTGCTGCCCTTCTTCCACCCATTCCCAGGGGAGCTGGATCCTGTTATTCCACCTTTCACAAGATCGACATCCCATCCTTGGTGCCTCCAGGTCTAGATGCTGCAACCCCATGAGTCCAAGCTTTCCTTTGTCACCTAGAAACAAAACAGCTAACATTTAAATGCACAAAAAAAAAAAAAAAGTAGAACTAGATAGACAACTACAACTACTATTGGATACCTATCCAATTTGTTTTGGTAGTTAATTCCCAAGGTTTGAGAGAGGCATTTTTCAGTCCTTGAGGTGGTCAGGCTTTCTCGTTTGCATCCATCAATAGGATTTTGAACAAAAACTGTCCGAACGTTTCTGATGGACATCACTGAAGTACTTCTAACCATTGAAGTAATGAAGGGCTGCTTGTGGTCATCCAAGAGCCTCCCTGAGTCTGGGGTATGTGTACTCACTCCCACAGAGGGGTTGGCTCTGCGACTGCATGGGGCTGGCCAGGGGGTGTCACCGCTGTCTCGG
This sequence comes from Eurypyga helias, assembly GCF_000690775.1. Taxonomy (NCBI): domain Eukaryota; kingdom Metazoa; phylum Chordata; class Aves; order Eurypygiformes; family Eurypygidae; genus Eurypyga; species Eurypyga helias. Next base: position 33,391 of record NW_010235740.1, read on the forward strand.
AGGTGGCATCTGCCTGTGGGTGTTAGACCAGCAGCTCCATCAGCTGTGAAGGGATATGTCATCGCCAAACCACCAGGAGCCAGGGGAGGGAACCAGAAGCACAGGAGGGATTTCAGGGGGGAAGAAAGGCAAAGGTGTCTTCCCCAAGGTGGGAAGACTTTCAGTTGAGATTTTCATTAGAAAGGGCCCCTGCATGCCAAGGACCTCCAAGCAGAGGTCCTGTATGCAGACAATTTCCATGAGATTGAGAGAAGGCTTCCTACTGCAAATGACAGTCCCATGCACATGCAAATAGCCTCGAAGGGAGGAGCTGTAGGGTGGTGGGGGAAGTTCCTGGGGAAGGATGGGCCACAGGGGAGGGGAGATGTCCTCTTGTGGGGGTCCCCTCTTGCTGCAGGCAAGGCTATGGCACACCCTTACATGTAGCAGGAACAACAAGCTCTCAGGTTGTAGTCTTGATCATGAGGGTGTGGGGACCCTTCTTTTCCTTCCAACCAACTCTGAAAGACACATCTACCGCTCCCAAGAAACCCCCAGAAGACCTGAACTCGCACAGACCTCCGAATTCTCCGGAGACCTCATCTGGTGGCCGTGGTCAAAGAGAAACAGGCAGGTTTGGATGGGCAGGTGCTTGTGAATAAACTATTTTTATCTGCTGCTGCTGAGGGTGGCTGCAGGACACCTCTGATGACAGAAGAAAGGTTTAATCAGCCCCATTCCACCAAAAAGCCCAGGTCCCATGTTAATTCATGGGGGAGTCTATCTTCAGGGGTTTGTACAATCACTGAATCTTTAATAGCTTGCCCTCACACAACACAACTTTTTTCTGAGTCTGGAAGCTTCCTCTCCTGCTCATCAGCAAATAAAATTCTTAGTAACAAAGAGAAATAACCTGAGAAGTAACAGAAAAAAGGGAAGAATTAAGTTTTCCCAGGGACCTTGATGTTCTTTATCATCTCATTGTCTTCAGAGGGGTGGTTTTCTTTCAATCTAATTATCTAGTGGATATGTGTTGCCAACTCTCTTATGCATCTCAGCATCCATCAAAATAAAAAAAGAACATAAATCCCCTGTTATTGTTTGTTTGGGTTTTTTTGGTTTTTAATTTTTTATTAGAAATTCATTATAATAATTTATATTTGGGAAATAATTTCAATGAGTCTATCTTATTTTCCTGAGAGGTGTCCCACAGGAACTCCTCAATGGAAAAAATGGCCACAAGGAAGACATCTGTTGCTAAGAATAACAAAGGGATATGCATGCCCAATATGCTTCCTGCAGAATTTGACCCAGGTGTTCAAAAATGTAATCCATGTTAGGTTTTCCTAGCAAGTGGCCACTTTGGGGCATGGCTTCCAGCAAGCAGGGTCCAGCCAAGGAACTTGAAGACAGCTGTAAAGAAAAGGGGAGGATTGCTGAATGTAAAAGGGAAGTATTAGGGAAGAGTTGCCTGGAACCATGGAGGGAACAACAATGCAAGACGAAGACCGTGCAACAAGACATGATGAGAGCAGGGCAGGAGATATCTACCCTTGGGAAAGGAGTTAGAGACAGCAACACAGGAGATGAGGGTGTGCATGGGGAGAGATGGGGTAGGCCAAGAAGATGATCCTACTGGAGAAGGTGGACTCATATCGAAAGCAATGGGAAGAGTCAGCCATGGGGATCAGGACATAGGCAGAACATGGTGTCCTGCCCTGCCTCAGATTTAGAGGCAGCAGTATCTGGTAATGCATATAAATACACATCTGAGTTTCCCTCTCCAGAAACAGCTCAACATCTCTCTCTCCTCAAGCCTGACATCAGGGTCACGCATATAAACTAGAGATGTATTTGGTTGTCTGAAGGAAACACTGAGCTTCTCTCAGGCAGTAGCATGATACAGGCAACTGGGGATTTCAGAAAAAAACACCAAGACTGTGAAAATACAGTAGGAAGGGGAAATCTCCAGACACAAACACTCTCCAGAGCCTGTCTTCCTTGAAATTGAGTTCCTTTACTCTCCCAACACAGCATGTGTAAGAGTATCCATATGATGAGAACACCAAGGGGCTTCCTGGAGGGTTAATTTTCACCCATCTCACACTGATCAAGTAAAGGGGAAGGAAGCCCTTGCTTGTTTTGCTGTATCCCAAAAGGTTCAAAAAATTGCCATCAGTGCCAGACATCTTCCACATGACCGGCACGTTACCAGCAACATACTCAAGAGGTGCTCCATCACTGAACTTACTAGAGGAGAAAGCCATGTCTTCTCTTCTTTATGGCTACTTGTTGCTAATTCAATACAATAACTAGACTTTCATGTATTAAAGCAAACTTATTAGTGTCTCTTGACAGTACCTGTAGCTTGGAGATGTACCTCTTGCTGGGGTCAGTTGAGCCCTTTCTCCCTGGCATGAGAAGCAAAGCAGGCTTCTTGGAGAACTGCATTTAAGCAGTGTCACCTGCAAAGATGGAAAGGGCATTGGGTCTCTGTGTCCAAAGGAAGTATCTGGGGCTTGGAACAGGTTGATTCACCCTCCCCAGGAGGAAGGAGCACTGAGCTGGGCTAGCAGAGGAGACAACATCCTGCTCTGGGCTCACCATGCTGAAATCAAGAAGGTTAAACATCAGCAGGATGGTGGAGGTAAGAGCTCAGCGCAAAATCGAGATACACTGAGAACAAAATTAATCAAGGGCACCACAGGATGTGGCATGAAAAAATTATTTAACTGCCTGCTCACCAACCCCTGCAGCCTGGTAATGCACAAACAGCACTGAACTGCTCATTTATAAATGAGCATTTGACTCGGTCGGTGCTTTCAAGAGCTGGTGGGAAGTGGTACGGCTCTGAGTCATGCTGGCAGGAGCAAAAGGTGGAGGAGGGACATGGCTCGAAAGCAACCCAACTTGACACTTGCAACCCCAGTAAGAGCTTTGAGAGAAAAGCTTATTCCTTCCCCAAGACCATGAAGACATCTCCCCAGGCCTTTGCACACATCCTTGTCACCTATGTTCCTCCATCGCAGCCATGTGCCCCAGCTCCACTTCACATCCTCAAACGCATAACATGCATAATAGACCAAATCCTTCACTAATGACACATTTTCTTAAAATATTCTATTCAAGAGGAATGGTGGTCATGATTAGGAAAAGTTGCAGCATGCAACAGGTAGAGCGAGAAAGAGAAACAGTCCAAAAGCCCAAATTTATCCAAAGATGATGGAGAGAAAAGAAGAGATTTTATAGTTAGATTGATTGTGATACATAAGGGCAAGAGAGATAATGCAGAAAGTAACAGACATAGATATATATTGAAAGATATTCCAGATAAACAGGAGACAAATAGATGAACAGATATAAATGGATTAGATGAATAGGCTGTAGGAAGGGAGAGGAAAAAAAACCTGAATGAATATACGGAGAGCTTTATTTCCCAAATAAATCCTCATCTCCCATTTCAGTCTTTGGTTTGCAGACATAAAATGCCTGCACCTCCTTTGACAGATGGGCGAGAGTTATGATAAGAAACCTCCTTACCTGTTTTCCAGACTCCAGTAATCATGCTGCCAAGGCACCATTCATTCCTGACCCACAGGTAGCTCAGAGCACGACCATACCTCCAAAGCCCCCCATGAAACACAGGCGAACACTGCTGCCTTGCCCTCCCCGAGCAGAGGACGTGCACCCCTGCAAGGAGAAGTGCTGGAGCACGAGGGTGTGCAGGGGAAGAGCTCTCTCCATCTTCAGTTCGACTTGAGCAAGGACATCACCTCTGTGGAACAGCCCTAACACCCCAGATGATAGGCTTCCCATCCACTGCTGCGTTATTTCTAGGCCACAGGAAAAAGCAAAAAAGAGAAGGTAATTTCCTTGTAAAAGGTGGAAACTTTACATGGAGGTGAAAATCCTATTTGCTGCCACAATTCATCCTATTTTCTTGCTGGTGTGTTCTGTCCATTACATTCTCAGCTCCTGGAAAGACAGGATGGGGTTCAGCCGACCTGGGACTGGCATCTCTTTGCCCTTGTAGTCCTTCTGCCCCATATCTTTTGTATGGGTCCCTTAGAAACACAGCTCCCTGAGCTTTGGTGTTGCCACCCATGACAGCAGTGATGGTCACGATGCCGGACATACACCTCAGCGCTTCGAGTGCATCCAAAACCACCTTGACATCGCCACCCTGAGCGAGATGCTTTCAATCTTTGCTGACACCATTTCTGTGCTTGCCAGGAGGGGAAATCTTACAGGAGGTCCAGAAACTGCTGAAGCTCTGGCTCAGTCCTGCCTGAAGCTGGGGGTAAGAGCTTGTTCTGCTCAGGGTTGGGCACAGACACCCTCCCTCCCAGCCCAGCAGAGCCCTGGATGATTGGGAGAATGAGGAAATGCTGTAGCTGCATCGCAGACCTGCTCAAGTCACGTGTAAGAGGCAACATTATACATCCACAAAGGAGAAAACACCTCCTTGCTTAAAAAGATGGCAAGATATAAAACCTAGGAAGAGAGGGAAGGACGGAGAGATGGAGAGCAAGGGGTTGGGGACCACATTCTTGGAGGGAGCTGTCACCCTTCCACAGGCTGGGTTTGCATCATACAAGCATTCATATTTTGGGATCAGCTCAACCAAAACCACCTCAAGTCATGTTGTGTTTGCTCGAGGGTTGAAATGCACAGATATATCTTGAAGGGAAAAAATCCCTTTGTTCCTAACACAAGCCTTCAGGGAAAGAAAGTGAGTACAGGCTGCTTCATGCAGGGCACAGCCAGCCTGGGGAGCTCACTGCTGTGGGACATCACTGAGATCAAGGGGTCTGCAAAAAAAGAGTTTTTGGAGAGATACCCTGCAACAAAATCTTATCAGGAGTGATGGATAGACAGTCGGGGTGGGTGTGTGTGTGTTGGATGTGTGCTGCGGGATTTCTAATCTGCACATGAGATTAGAAAGTTCGGGGAGGGGGAATGATCCCCAAAAGCAGTCACCACTGTGGAGGCTTTGCTGGCACTGCTGGAGATGGGAACACAGCTTCTGAAAGAGACCCTGAGGCTAAACCATCGCAGCGAAAATGAAACCCTGCCTCCCCTGCCAAAATCACCTGCGAGGGATTTAGTCTAAATATATCTTCTCCATCACAGCTTGTATTTCGAGTGGTGCATTATTACGAATGGCGGGACGCCAGCACAGGAGAAACAGGTTGGAGCATTGCGGACAGGCACGGGCTGTCCCCAGTGTCCTCACGGCACCCTTCTCTACAACAGAGATGGGGAGGGGGGCCATCAGTGCAGGAGGCGGGAGGAGCGTGGGAGAGAGCAGGTGTGGGGTGCACAAGGAGGGGGAGTCAGTGTGGAGCTGGAGGTATATTTAGGTGCTTGGGGGTGGGAAGGAAGAGGGGTGTGTGGAGGGGGTGGCTGCGTGCATGAGTCATGGCCTGTGGTGTGTACGCAAGCTGTGATGGGGGGATGCTGGGGACGTCCCCAAGGAGGGACAGTGCCTGGGCAGGGAGGTACAAGGGAGGTGTGGGGTGAGGCAGACACACCAGGCATCCCTCTGGGACAGGATTTCTCTCAGCAAGTCAGAGCCACCCCCACGGTCATCTTCAGTCAGTGCTTCTCGCAGACAGGGATCCCCATTTACCTCCTTGCATAGAGCATCACCAGAGCATGGCTTAGGAGAGATGCTGCACCCCAAAGCCATCCTGGCTTGCCTTGCTGGCATCACATCTAGGACCTCCAGAGATGCACTCTTGCCCCCGCAAAGCCTGGGGCTAATGCGATGGCTGTCACTGTTGCCAGGGTACCGCAATCGGGCTGCGATCCCACCAACCCATCTGAGTGCAAAATAACCTCCTGCACCCTTCAACGCTCATGAAGATGCCCAGGGTAGTCTTTGGTGCTCACCTTCCACCTACCCAGCAGAAACAGCCGAGAGGGGCCCAGGTGTCCCCACCGAAGGGGAAGGCACTCAGCATCAGTCCCCAGGGTATGGCCAAAGAAAGCCAGCCACACATCGCCCAGCCTTCCAGGAGAGAAGAGCTACCTGAGCATTTTTCCAGCAGATTTGCTATTTTGCATGAAATATTTTCCAAAGCAGCCCCAGAGACCTGGGCACCCTGGAGATTTGCACATGGAAAAGTGCCAGCCAGGCCTTCCTCCTAATGAACTCGAAATCTGGCCATAAAGCCTGCCAAAACCCAGAGCGAAAAAAGACAGAAGGCAGCCAAGGGACTGTGCATCAATAATTAAGTTTTATGGAAATCCTCAGCTTTTACAGTTACTGAGCTTCGATGAATCTCAACAGCTACTGCGGGATGCTTGGGGCTGGGTGGGACCAATGCATCCCCTGCATCTGTACATAATTTTTCCAACATGACTTCAAAGAAAGGAGTGTTTTGTGTTTTCTTTCCTTCCAAAGGGTGGCAGGACACAACCACTTCTCTGTCCAACTTTGCTGGAGTCCAAAATCACCCAAAGCAGGATTTCAGCACATACACCTGCGTTTGTGTGGTGTTGGTGCTGCAGCATCTCATGGGGGTGTCACTCAGCTTCAGCTGCCTGAGTCTGACACAGCACCGCTCCATCAGGCCTGATCCTGCATGCCAGGAAGGTCAGCATCACCTTTGCCCAAACTGATGGCCTCCTTCACTTCATCACATGTTGACAGAGTGACATTGAGAGACCCACCCAGACAAACCTCTGCAGGAAGGATCTCCACGCCACCATCACTGAGTACACAGCTCCTCCAGGCTAGCATAAAATTGATATCCAAAACATGTTTTCTGAAGTGTGCTCTTGCCCCAAGGCAAACCCCTCTTGCTACTGGAGTCCTCCATCACTAACTCTGACTAGACAGACACAGGACCAAGCTCCTATCAGGTTAATCCAGCATCATTCCCACAGAGGAGCCTACAAAGAACATCAGCTGGGGAGGACTTCCCACTCCCCAAAATAACAAGCAGTGGAGATGGCTCCAGGGTGTCAATACACCCTCCAGGCTCAACCCATCCTTGGGAACTGCCAGTCTGGAGCACCCAGAGGCTGCTTGCAACCACCCATGAGAGGACACTCACTTCCAACCTGCTCCTCCTTGCACCTGAGCCCTTTTCCAAGGTCCTGGGACATTCTGGGGGAAATTCCTAGGGTACATCTCACACCATCAGTGATGCTTGAAGCAGCTCAGACACCTTCCTTGCAGCTCCAATGACCCTCCACCAGCCGCATTGCCACATCTAACACCAGCAGCTTTGAGCATCAGGCAAGATAATAACATGCTCTGCATCGTTCGAAGGGTGCTTTATAAATTTTTGAAGAGCTTCTGTTGGCGGCGATAGAGATCAAGGGCTGCAAGCAACGCCGATCCACCGCAGACAAAACTGAGTTTGTCAGCGATTTGCAAATGCTGGTTTGATGTCACTGCACTTGCAACAATGCCGAATGCTCCCTGGTTCCATATTCCTCGTGGTCCTGCCACCCTGCCTGCCCGTGGGAATTACCTGCAGGGGTACAGCTGTAGCTGCATCCTTTGTCCATGAAGATTAAAAAGAGGAGGTCCTGGGGCGAAGATGGGTATGAAGGGCAATATGTTGACTTGTTCTAGTTCACTTTAACCCCAGCCATGCATATACCCTTATATGAGGTGTCTACAGGCGTGTACACGAGGGCTATTACTTCCCTAGTTTTCTGTAAGTGCCTGGTGGGGAAGGTACCTGGATGCAGTCCTGCTCAGAGCAGGGAGGTGCACAGGACTAGTGAGGGCACCAGCACCCCATGGCTCAGCCCTCTTGCACCTCCTGAGGTATAAATACCTACTTATATCCCTCCCGGGATATAAATCTATGTAAAATTATATATGAAATTACATAGTTTTATATAAAGATTATATAAATCTTATATAAATTTATAACCCTCCTGGGATATGGGTACGTTCTGCACTGGGGTGCACTCAGGAGCATGGACCAATGGCACCAGGCTCAGCAAATCCGTCCCATGGAGTTCATGAGAGGAATGGAGCTGGCACCCCCTTAGCGACTTGTTTGGGGGTTCACATGAGTCAGGGAGAAGAAACCCTGGGGACATGTCCCCACCGAATTTTAATCTAATTACTTTTCTCAATTTCTCTTAAAGGTCTCATTTTAACTCACCACTGCTAAAGGAGTTCTTGCAGCATTAGAAACACCTCTGCTTTTTTAAAACCAGCTCTGCTCGCCTACATTGAACCGTGCCCCGTCCTCACCATGGATTTCAGCACATCCCTACGAACCAATGGTGATGCTGAGTGGTCCCAAACAAATCTCCCTCAGCAAAATAAGTACTAAATGCATGAGACTGAGGCTTGGATAGATGGTCTTATACGCCCACGCTGCTCGCCCAGGCAGGGGTAGCCTGGCAGTGGTGCCTCATTGTGACAGCACATCCCCAGATATATTTTCCTTCTTGGCCATTAAATAGTTTTGCTTAAAAAGAAAAATAAATCAGAAGCCATCTTCAGCACAATGCAAAGCTTCCAGGAGCACGCAGAAACTCAAAACAAGTCTGAGACCACTGTGCCCCTGCACCTGCAAGCAAATATATCGCATAATCCCACTCCTAAATGGATTAAATTCTTTCTTAAAACCAGGTGGCCCCTGGGTGTCCTCAAAATCCCTCCAGAAACTCTCCTGACAGCTGAAAACCTTTCGCTAATTTTTTAAGCGCCTACACCCTAATTGGCTGTACTACTCTTTGCAGCGACTCTGCATCTCGTTTCATCTGCAGAAACAACAAATTCACACAGTATTCGATTCCCTCCAACTTAAAAGCTGCTTTATAGCCCATAGAGGAAGAGATTACTGCTTGCATCGCAAACACAACATAGAAGCCTCAAATTTTGTACTTTCGAATGCGTTCATGTATTTTAAACCTCCCTTTTTTCTCTGTTTTAAATCAGAGTTAAAGTTTGCCCGTGCATATTGACTGTATTTTGGTAAAATTAAAAGCACAGAGCTTGGGATCACACTTACTTCTATAGTAGCTTTGCTTGAGTCAACAAAGTAGGGCTGGAAACACCACATGCCCAGCAAGAAATTCAGATTCAGGTGGCATGGGACCAATGGCTGGAAGGACAGCTGATGGCAGCACACTGATGAGCATCCTCATCCTTCCTGCACCTGCCTTTCTATTTCTACACATCAGGGAAGAGTGCAATTATTAATAATTAAAATAATTAAGAGGGTAATCAGAGCAGGGCAACTGCTGATCCCAAGAGCCTTCATTGAAGGCCCTGGAGCTGCTGCTACATGCGTAGAGTGGGGTCCTTCCCTAAATGTTCAGTTCTTGCACCTTGTTTCCATGATAACTAAGGATAAGCAAGAAAAATGAAGTGGAGTTCAAGATTTGTGTGGTTTATGTTTTTTTATCCCCATTAAAACATTCAGTCTGAAGCCACAAAACATGGAAGGAGACCCCAAACCCATCCCAAACCCTGGAGTCATGGGGCACAGATGAGGACCCCAAACAAATCTCAAGCCCCAGAGCCAGAAATGGGGCACAGCCAGGAGCAATATCAGCTGTTGGGGATTCCCTTTTCTGACCTGAACCTCCTTTTCACTGTGCCAGCCAGGACAACCAGTGTGGTACTTTCCTGCACCCTGCTTCTCCTCCCCTCCACTATTTCGGCTGCCTGCTGATTTTCATTTAAGTGACAATCAAATCCTCCTCAGAGCTGCCATTCCCAGGGAGTGAGCTGTGACAGGGTATATGCACTCCCAGCAAATTGCATGCCATGAGATGGGTGAGGATCAACACACAGGCAGTCATCCCATGGCCAGCATCCCTGACACTGGCTCCAACATGGGCTTCCCCTTCATCGCTCCAGGTCCCACAGGCTGGTCTGTATCACGCACAATACAAAACACCCATCAAAGGGTCTGGCAGCACGCAGGCAGATCAGGCAGCAGCAGCATCCTCAGCAAGACAGACCAGCCAGCAATGGATGGAGCATTTTGGGAGCTGTACTGACCCTACAGCCTGCCTCAGCACCCTGCCAGCTCCTCTTCCCACCCAAGGCAGGCTGCTCTACGAAGCCAGGAGGAGATGCCAGCCCACCACACAGCCAATTTTGTCTTGTTTTCAGTAAGGTGCTTGTTATTCTTGCGATCAGGCCCAAGGAGCAGCCCTGGTCCCATCACAGGCGCTGGAAGCCACGTGTCCCCTGAGCAGCACAGCCATAGGAGACCATCTGGGACCATCAAGGTCTCAGAGCAATGCCCAGGACACCTCCACCTGCATGGCCAGGCCACTTTATTGACCATGCCATTCCTCCACACTTTCTTTTCCTTTAATTAAATCAGTGTTTTTCAACAGGGAAAGAAAAGCAATTAAGTGTTTCTTCACTATAAGTTTTTCCCCACCCCACAAGCCTCCAGTTTCTCTCCTCCAGCCCCAGGACCCACCCTAGCCCTCCAAACCATCACCGCTATTAAAACACAAAACCTTCTCCAGCCCTCTGCCACATTACCCCATCACTCATCCATCAAGCTGCACTTTGTGGTTGTCTCTAAACCAAAGGAAATTCAATTTGTTTGATCTGCAGACTCTTACAGTGCAATTTCTCAACAGCTGGACACAAGGATTTATCCCTTTCCAAAAAAAAAGGTACAACCCCTTGTAGCAGCACTGGCCAGCAGCAAGGGATTTTTCTGAATGGAAAGGAAATAAAAACAAGCTTAAGTTATTTCTGAAAAGGGAGGGGAAAAAATCCACCCTTTTCCTGCTGTTGGCACACTGCTTTGATCTTTACTTTGTAGTTACCATAGTGACAAATAAAAAAGGCACAGGTGGAATAAATTGCTGAAAGTTGATGATGTCCTATATATGTTTCTCCAGTGCACTCGAGTGCAGCCTGCAAACATCCCCCAGCTGCTCTGATGTACGCTCAGCTTCAGTGTACGGCTCATAAGGAGTGTTTACACTCTGCCTCACATGAAGTGATACCTAGGCAAGTCTCAGAGAAAGCTCTGTCACTGGTGTTTTGTAGTCTGGAGGCAGGAGGTAAAGGGTTTGATCTCTGCAAAATTAGTTGGTAACATTGCAACTTGGTGATGGACCATCATCATACTCACCTGAGACTAGAGGGGACTGGAGTGCTGAGGTTAGGGGAGCAATAAAAGGGATATAAAACAGCAGAGGAAGAGGGCAGGGAGGCAGCCTGCAGCTGATGGTCAATGCAAGAATATCTCCATCTTCCAATAAACCTTTTTCCCAGCTGTTTTGAGGTCTACACTAAGCCAGCACCAAGATAAAAAGAAAAATACAAATATACAAAGCCATTTTTACTGACAATTTACATCCAGGATTGCTTTGCTTTCCCCTGCATCATTTATCTTGAAGATCAAGCTTTAGGACAGAAAGTTGCTGTCAGTTCCAAAAAACTCATAAACTTCAGGAATTTCCATTTCTCCTAGAAACTACCCAAAAAACCAATGCCCAAGCCAGTTCCTACTGATTAGACAAAATTTAACAGTCCAGACAACCTCCATCCTAACTACTTGCAGCTCTTAACTGGGGTGACCTAACTTGGAGGTACATGCTTTTCCCTCCAACCAGCCTCCACCCATGCCTTAATACCTCGTTCTGTCCTAAAAAGTGAGAAAAACCATATTGGAATCAATTCCTATCCTACAGAGAGGTTTATTGCAGGTTTGGGTGAATCAAAGCATTCCCCCTGAGAATTGGGGATGGCCAGTCCCCCTCCCACAGAGCTGGGGAACAGCTGGCTGCAAAAACCAATGAGATGTGTCGCATGTTCCCACCATCCTGATTTTCCCGTCTACAGGCAATTGGAAATTGTCAGTTTCTGTGTTCCCATTGATGGAGAAGCCCAAATATTTGCAAAGCCCTGACCCCGAGTGGTTGCATAAAGATGCAGACCAAACGGCAACGATGCAGGAGCCCATCACATACACAGGAAATAAAATATAATAAAAGGCAGGGGAGCAAGGCCAGTATCAACACAGCAGAGGAGCTTTGAGGTGTGGAAAAAAGCTGGGGCGAAAGGATTTATCACCTGAAAGGACAAGGCAGAGTCAGCATGAGTTATTGCACCGATCTGGCAGGCAGGGAGTTGAGGGAAAACCGCAGATACCTCTTTCTGAAATCCCAGAGAAAGACTGTAGAAGATCCCAACCATTCTTGAGAACCCATCAACTCCCTTAAACCCAAGCACCCACGAGGATGGAGCTGTGCTCAGGAGATGCAACCAACCTCGGGCTTTGCCAACCCCTGCCTTGCTTCGATGCTGTTGACACACAGCTCTTAAGTCAATCCGTGCACAACTAATACGCTACATCTGCTGTGTGTTTTGCTCGGCATTTGTTTGCCTTAGTTCTGTTGAATCTCTTCCCGTGCTCCCTGGTAAGCTCTAATGATGTGCGGCGGCTGCTGTTGTTGCACCATTACGCAGCAATAATCTTTGGACAATTATTTGCTGGATTCACCCCGCCGCTGAATGAAACGGTGCTTTCACCGGCTGTCAGTTATATATTTCTCCAAGCTGAAGCCAAACCACGGGGAACCATCTTGGCAGTAAATTAGGAGTTGCCAATGCCAGGATCATCCTAGAGAAGCATCTCTGGCTTCAGACACTCATTAGTGATTAAGCGCGGGTTGGTTGAGGTCAGGTCCTGGAACCATAGGTGATAGCTACAGGTGATGGGAGAGACTGTACCCAAAGCAGAGGTCGGGATGAGTCCCAGGTGCTTGCACACTTGGTTCCTGAAGACACCGTTTATTGTTGAAAGATAATTCCAGTTTTTATTTTCCCTTAACTCCTAGAAAAAGCAAGGCTTTTCTAAGCCAGACTCATAGAAGAGGCAGCAAGAAGTCACAGGTTGGTTCCTCACCTTGGTGTCTCCTACAGAGGTCACCCTTCCCTGGCCCTTCCAGTTCATTCACTGCCCCCCCACCCCAGGGTTGAGTTTGGGAGGGCATTATCCAGCAAAGTTCCAAGAGGAGCCTTGCAGGAGAGGAAGGGATGCTTCTGCACCAGGGGAGGGCCAGGGAGATGTTTCAGGTCCCTGTGTTTAAAGCTTTCAGTCTCAAAGATACAAAAAAAAAGAAAAAAGGAGGATTTTTTTTATGGCTATTATTTTAAAATCAACCCTCAGAAGCTAATTTGACTTGGGGGATCCTCCTAGAACATCTTGGAGGTAACTCAGTTACAGATCAAAACACCTGGTACTTTACATGGAGCTTTCATCTTCCCTTGCTGCCTCTGCTGTTCTGTAATTAGAGACAAAGGTCCTTTGTCTCCAGCTAAACCTCCCCTTTCTCTCTCCCTTCCAGAAGATACCAACTTTGTTTGATATTTGATGACAGCCTTTTTTTTTAAAACAAGCTTGCTCCTGCGTGCCCCATTAGCCTGGTTTCAAGCCATTGTGAGGGTTTTTTTTCAGCATCCTCTTCCCTGCATCATTAATGTTGTTGCTCATCAGGTCTTAAATTTGCTTGCCCAGCTCATCCATCAGTGTGCTCAGGGCTCAGCAGCTTTCTCACCGTCTGCTCCTGTTTAAGCGATGCCTACTCAGGCCGGGAGCAGGCGCAGGAAGCATTAGAACCAGAGCTTTTCTTTTTCCCCTGTACTTTTAAATGGGGTTTTACCTCCCACTCCTTATTTCCAGGTCAGAAAAGAGAGAGGAGACCCTTCTCATGCAGCCCTGGAGCTATTTTGCCCTAGGACACATATTAATGGGTTACAGAGATAACCAGCTGCTTACATCTGTTCCCCCATTACCTTCCCATCAATGATGCATGAACCCATCTCCACGGGCTCAACTTGTCCTCGAAAACCCAAATTAAGATAGGGATTAACATCTCCACCTGGACGGATCATGTCTTGCACATCAGCAGGCACCAATGTCAATGCCAAATATGTTGGACGAGCCGGCAACATAGGGGCAAAGCTGTAAAAAGCCCTTTCTGTTTCAGCTGTGCTGCTCACAGAAAAAACTGTTTCATTCAAAAGGGGGTAGCAAGTACAGCCAGCCTGCAAAATGAGATTTTCCGACAGCAGGAGGAAAAGCTGCCCGCCCACCGCAGCACCATGTCCTTGTGTCACCGCTTCCCATCTCACCTTTAATCCTTTACATTATTACAACAGGATATGAAATTGCTGGAGGGGCGAGAGAAGTGATACCACTGACATTACACTGTTTGCTTTCATTACTCATGATTAAATGCATCATTCCAATAACCATCTCTGAAGGGGATGGAGAGGCTGTACCCAGCACAGCTCACGATGTTCTCAAACCCCAGCAGCAAAGATAGCTCAGAGAAAAGGAACCAAGCTGGCACGTCTTGCAGAAATATCTGATGGGTTAATAAAATGGGAACCCTGAAGGAGAAACCAAAGTCTTGCTTTCAACAGCAGACACCGGCCTTCATATGACTCAGTAATGTGAGGAGCTTGACCAGAGTCCCAGGACCTGTGGTGATGGATGTGGGACATATGTGGTACCCGAGCTCAGTACTTTGAGTTTTCCTTGAATACCCAGCTGTGGGACTTGTAGGATTTCCAGGATGATGCTACCACCTCCATTTTGTGCTGCATGGCTGACAGTGAACACTCCTGCCACTGGTACCTCTCTTCCCATTAATACTCATAGGCTGAGAAAGGAAATTAAGTAACACAAGGTCAGGATATCCTATGGCTGGCATCAGGACCTGGGTACCAAACCAGACACCTGCACACACATGAAGGCTGAGCTGAAGCATCACCTTTATGAACCTGAAAATAAGATGCTTCTTTGAACAGTGTGACCATGAGAGGAGCACAAGTCCAAACCCAGGGATTCCAAGAGCTCCTTTTCCCCTGCTTGGCAATGTCCACCATATGGATTGAAATCCTAAAGAACCAAAAGCTCAGGAGCTGCTGGGACATCCTGCAAGCACAACCCTTAACTGTTCATTAGGAAAGGATAATGGAAGAATTTGTGGGGAGAAAAGCACCCAGGGAGCAGCAGAAAATACCCGATATATTAAACACCACCATTACTCCCAGAGGGGTCTGCACTCCCTGTCCTCTTGCAATAACACCAAACCAGCCCCAGATCTGCACCGAGTGATTCCTACACATCTTGTGAACAGGGGAAAGGGAAAACAAGAGGTAAATACGTCCTCCCCTGGCCCGGCATGGCATAGGGACCATGCACAAACCAGATGCCTTTTGGGTGTAAATGTCACTGTTTCTGTACAATGGGCGTTTGCGCCTGTCCTGTCTCCAGCAGAATAAGCCAAAGCCTGTAAAAAACAGGCAGAAAAACCTTTTCCTCATTGGCACAGCCACCTTTCTAGGAAAGGAGAAAATAGAGCGGTGAGTTTCTGGAGCAGCAGGAGTTAAAAAGTTCTCCTCATCTGTCAACACCATCCAGTCTCCTATGAAGTTCAGGAAGAAAAAAAAGCAGCGCCTGACAGCATCAAATTAAATCAGCAGCCATCCTTTTCTCCCATTACTTTAAAATAGGGGCTCACAGTGTCCTGCTTTCACGGAGAAGCAAAGCGATTTTATTCCCTTGCAAAACAGATGCTCAAGTGTCCAGCCCATGGTGGGGACGTGGCCGCAGTGGTACTTTCTGGCCAGGGCACCCTTGCACAACATATCAAACAAGCATCACCATCAGCCCCCTCCATCTGCGGTTAAATCAAGCCCAATTATGACAGGTGCAATTTTATATCGCCGTTTGGCTTTTATTGCCATCGTAAACGGTCCAGCTGGCATCAGGCTGGCGGTGGTTAATAGCAAGAGATACACTGAGATAAATAAAAGCAGGAGAGGGATTTTTTTCTTTCATGCTGTGCCTGAAATCCATCCCTGCCCGGCTCAGACTGAGGCCAAGGCTGGTGAAAGATGAAGTCAAAGCTTCACAGGGGAAGATGTTCCCCCCTCATTTGCTGTTTGACCTCCAACAGCAATGCTGCGGAGCTCACAGCATCCCCCACGGCTGAGTCAGGAGAATGGGGATGAAATAATCTGCCTAACGAGGGCTTTGCACTTCACCCTCCAAATTAAAGTGGGTGGAATGGAAAGTGGTCCAGAGCTTGTCACCAGGAGATGGCTTGTGCCACACAACCCAAGCAGGTAGCCAGGTGTCATGAACAGGAATGGGCATCCTCAAAGACAATATTTTGGTTAAATACTTCCCCAGTGAGCCCGGAAGGTAAGTCCTGTCTGGGGCTGATGCTATTTTAGCATCTCCTCCTCTCCATCACCTGACCGGCAGCCCCCAGGACTCAAATGCAGGGACCCGACTCCACTTGTTGCTCATCACCCCGGGACAGAGACAAGAGCCAGTGCCTGAGCCAAGGTTCTCCCGTCTCCAGGTTACTGCCAAGCCTTGCAAATACATAAAATCAGTTCTCATCCCACCCGGCACATCCCAGGGAGGCATGGGGATCAGCCGAGAAGTGATCTTACAAACCCGCTTGTTTCACCAAGCCACAAAGAGGACACCTTCTCCTGGAGAAGAGTCAGCAGGGATAGGACCAGCAGAGTTTTAAGAGCAAACAGCAAGGCCAGCTCCATAACCAACCCCGTGAACCCCTCCACAGCCGGGAGGGACCCGGACCACCCCAAAGGGAGATGAATAGGACTTAATCTGGTTTTACATGAACCTGAGAGCTTTTAAATTAACTCAGAGGGCTGAGAAAGAGTAGATACCCTGCACCAGCCCATCCCCTACCCAGCTATTTACAGCAAGTTCAAAGAAAAAAAAGAAAAGCAAATAAAAAGCAAACGTAGCAGGAATCGCTGTGTTTACCCGAGCAATCTCACAGCTCCGAGCAAACCCCCAGAGGAGGATGAAATGTCTTGGCCACTGCAGTAGAGCATCACAGCAGCTGGTGTGTGGAAAGGAGGAAGAGATTTACTATCCCTGGTGCTTGTGTTTCTCCTTCCCCACCCCCTCTTCTTTGTAATAATTATCGTAAAAGGAGGGGGGAGGGAAATCTCCTGCACCTCCCCATGATGCTGCCTTATTAAAAAAAAAGTGACAATTAGTCATTTGAAGAAGCAACAAAGAGCCAGCGTCGTAGAGGCACGATTTGAATTTCAATGTGCTATGGGAGGGATGGGGAGCTGAGGCTCTGGGAGGAGAGCTGCCAATCTTCCTGCAAAACCCACGGCCACCCTTTTCCACCCCAGCTCTCTCTGCTTGGGGACCCAAATATAGCACACAACAAGCATCCCTGCTCCATCTCCCCCAAAATTCACCTTGACTTGCTTCCCAGGCTCAGCCTCCCCCAGATTTGGGCACGGGCACTCTGCACAGAACACAAGGAGAGGATCAACTTCCCTGCAGACCTGCTTTGCTACCAGATATCATGTGCAGAAGGGTTGGGGGGAGCCCAAAATCCCACCTCAAGGTGGTTAGACCCCAGTTAGACCCCAGTTTTCTGGGTCTAGTGTCCAGGGATGCAAGCTGGGGAGTGAAGGATTGGTGGAGGGGTGGGTGGATGGAGGCTGGGGCTGGAAGGATGTGGGGTTCAGTCCAGGGCTCCCCTTCCCCACACATCTCCATCGTTCACCCTGCAAACCCTCCAGAGGGGTTTAAGAGGAAATTAATTTGAAGGGGCCTGCATCTCACCTTGTTCTCACCAACGCTTCACAGTCTCGCCCTTTTCCATACATCCTCAGCTCTGGTTTGCCACGAAAAGCCCAAAACCATGGCCAAAGCTCACCCTAAAGATGCAGGATCACATCCATGAAAACAGAAGCCAAACAAGTTTCTGATCACAGCAAAATGAGCCCAAGGAGGTATAAGGGGCTGTAAACACCCCCCAGAGCCAAAACCCCTCTCTCAGATAGGCACCCAGAGCCCATCTACCCCATGGAGGAGGCTGGGGGAAGGCTCTCAGCTGTTGGCCCTTCTCTTACAGCACATTTCACATTTTACCCAGGACAGGGCTCTGAATTCAGAGGTGGAGAGCTGCCAGCTGGATAGAATATAAATGCAGCCCCGCAGCCCAACAAACAAAGAATACCTTTATTAGCATCTTCCTTTTATTATAAGCTACAGGGATTTTTTTTTTTTTATCCCCTTCATTGCCTTTCTCCTCCTTTTTTTATTCCCATGGACTGTGACATTTACAGCACTTGATGGGCAGGATGCCTTTGCCCAGCATCCCTCCAGGGACATAAGGCCACCCTGGGGACCCTGGTCCCCCTTCAAGGAGGGCAGTGAAGAAATTGCAATGGCCAAGGGGCTGGAGTATTTCCCCCATCATTAGCGAAGGAGAAAAGTGCTACTTCCCAAAGCTTTGCTTCTCAAGGAAAGTGCAGAGCTGGATGCTCACCACCCTAACGAGCCAGACATCGCAGATGGAGGGACGACAGGCAGAGCTAGACACGTTCCCCAGCGCCAAATATAGGAGACCCATCTTCTCCCTGCCTTGGAGCCAGCCCGTTTACACCACAAATAAAAACTCTTTATCAAGTTGGAGCATCCCTTTGCCACTGCATTCCCGACACCACATCCCTTGGGGACCTCCCATGTCCTCCAGCATCTTCAGCCTCCGCAGTGAAATCTCCCTCCCATCCCCACAGTCTTCCCTCCATACCTCGCATCCCGGGGGAGGCAGAGATGCTCAGTGATGTGCTTAAAAGCAAGCCGACCTCTTTAGCCACACATGGATGCTGCCGAACAGCCAGAGGGCCAGGGAAACATCTGGTTGTCCCTCCTAGGAGATGCAAACAGCCTCCGGCTGAGGCTGGGGGGCTCAGCAGGATCAAGCCCAGCACGGCTGCTGGAGGCTCAGGCAAGAGGGTCATGCTCAAGAAAAGGGCGCCTATATAACAATAAATAGAGCAGCAATGTCCCCATCCCAGAAGAGCCATGGGCTTCCCAAAACCATGCCAGACTGCCACTGAAATCCCTAAGGAACAACAAGACTTGGTTTGCAAAGAGGAGCAATGCCACGGTTTAATCTCAGTCCCTCCCCATGGAGTAAAAATGGATTTTTAAAAAATTATTCTTTTTCTTCCCCTCCTGTAGGTGAGACTTTGCATTTAGAGGAAAGACCAGATTGCAGCTTTTAATTAAAAGCTCTAAGCCTTTTCCTGCTTCGAATTGCACTAGGAGCAATCTCTAAACAACATTCAGCAGAGAGGAAACAGCACTGACTGCTGTCTGCTTTAAAAAAAAAAATAATAAAATAGCACAAGCCACAGAACAGGGAGTTCTTCCAACAATCTGTTTTCTGTACCCTGGAAAATAATAGCAACCCATATGGAAAGCCCACACAGCTATTTTCCAGGTGCTTTGTGCGGCGTGAAATCCACGGAATAAATTACCTGTGTAACAGGGGAGGATGCTGGGGCTGTGTTTATTTGTTGCGTCTCATTCCCTTCGGATGCAAACATGCAGCACAGTGCAGGATTTTCCTCTCCGTGGGAATTATCACCCTAAATATCAGTGGTGCAAGGCATCACTGTGGCAGAGCCGTGTTCCCAGCCCAGCTGGGAGCAGTCAGGGAGGGTGGGGGGGGAAAGAAAAAGGCTGAGAAATATGTTCCAGGCATATCTGATCATGGGGTGGTGAAATTTAATGGGTTTTCTCCACGTTGCTCATTCGAGGGGTCTGTGGGGCACCTGGATCCTACAGCTGAGCTGGCCTCATAGCCTGTACCTGTATGGGGCAGGGGTGAGGGAGGAAACCTGGGACTAAAAGGGAAACTGAGGCAGTGTGACAGCAAGGGATGATGGTTAAATCAGATACATGAAGGAGTCCAGAGTAGTTAAGTGAAAAACAGTGATTTAAAAAGTGACACAGCGATGAAAACATTCCAATTCTCAAGGCCCTGGAGGTGCTAGCAAGATTTTGGCTGGTCCATGCATAAAACCCTGAAGCCACTTGCAGGCACACAGGTTTCTTTCTCACATCTTAAAAAACCTCCCCAGCAACCTGCCATGCAGACAGACAGCTATTCTGTTTGATGAGGGGATGAAGGACATGGGGACATGAGAAGTATGCTTTTCTTGGTTGAACATTTCCCCAACACCTTGGAAAGCTGTGTCCACTCACACCGAAAGGCACATGGTAATTCTGTTCTCCTGCCTCAGCTCTCAAACCTGGTGGGGGAAGTACTTTATTTTTTTCTTTTCCTGGACAAAACCACATCAGTTTGGGTGCCTGCTCAGGCTGCCTGAATGGCCTTTCCAAGTCAGTGCAAGAGCTGCAGCAGCTCCTGGCATGGGATCACCACTGGATTGCAGCATCAAGCAATCCCTCCATGCCCTAAAAAATTCTCTGCACCTTTGAGGTGCCCTAAACTGGCTCTGAAAGATTTCATTCCTTCTTCCTCCTGGTTTTAACCCAGAGCAAGCAGATCCCCATGGCTAGAGCCCCTAGGAGAAGTTCTGCTCCAGGGTCTGGGATAATTTCACCTCCTGGAAGAAGGGGATAGAGCCAGGCTCCCACATCCCAGAAATTTACTGGGGGTACCCCTGCAGACCCTGCTCAGGTGGGATGCAAAATATATTTAATCAAACTGGTAATTAAAGGCTTTTCAATTCGATGGGAAAGAAAACCAGCTTTGCTTACTGGAGGGCCAATGCCAGCACCTTCTCAGGTAAAGATGAATGTGGTCGTTTGATGTCTTCCCTCTCCTCGAAATCAAAGCATCCAAGAGATGGCTCAGCAAAGACCAGGGCAAACCCAGCACAGAGGCTGGAGCTCCCACCCCTCCTCCTGAACCACACCAACATGTTTTTCCCACCTCCCCACCTTTAAGCCGCTTAGAGAGATGTACGCAAATCCAGAAAGAAAATTAAAATGTTGTAAAAAAGCAAGGCTAATTAAAGCTACGATCATCCCGCACAGCAGAAGTGTTTTAGGCTTTCCTAGCTGATAAATTGGAGGGGGATGGCAATCAAGGTGCCTGTCCACCTGGTTGAGCGCTTACAGCCACTTACCCAGCACTACAAACAGCTTGTATTATTAGGAGAGAGTCATTAGGAAGCTGGACCATAAACGCTTTTAATTGATGGG
>NW_010235740.1:54397-84846 GCF_000690775.1 Eurypyga helias
TACCTCGAAGGCATCACTGGTGCTACCTTTGATCCCATCTCTTCAAGTCTTGGCTTTTTTATTTTAAATTCTCCACCCCTGGCTTGATAATCCCCTCCTCGCACCATGTCAGCTTTGTTCTCACCCTTTGCTTTTCTTTCAAGCCTTCTTAAGACTTAGGGAGCAGTGCAGGTGGATTTCTCCCTCTTTCCCATCCCTATGGGACATCACATCCCCTGCCAGGGCTGAAGCACAGCTTGTGGGGGGTCCAGTTACCAAATGCCCCAGAAGTACCAAGCAGCCCCCATGCCTGGCAGCAGCCACATTTTGGGGATGCTCAGCCCCAACCTGCTCCCCTACAAAGGGCACACAGCACCATCAGGGCAAGCCACAGAGGGACACATCCCTTTCCAGGCTAGGGTTGTCTTTGGGGATAACCAATAACCCCACAACACCCCTAAATCAACATCCCACAGCAGCCAGCACCAACCTCCCCCTTGCTTACTCCCCACTCACTGCGCGATACCCCAGTTTTAGGGGACTAGGGATGGTGCACAGGGAGAAGTCCATGCAAGGACACCCACCCTCTTGGGTTCCACCCTCTTGGGTTCCACACAGCTGCCCTAAAAATACAGCTGCCCCCCATTCCCCCAGCACTCTAATAGAGCCACGGCAGCACCCCACAGGTGTTGGCAGTTGGGGGTCCTGCTCCTAAGCCCACCCCAGCTGCTGTAGCAGCAGCAGCAATTAGAAAACCCCAATTAGAAAGCTCAGTTTCAGGATATTAACTGCACTGACACAGATGCAGTAGCAGCAGGGACAAGCCTGGGTCTGCATCCAGAGGGGCAAAGCTGAGGGATGCTGAAAGCCCGGACCAGAGGATGGAAAAGTGCAAATAAGGATTTTCTCTATTCAAGTGACTTTTACTGTCCATGTTGAATTGAAAATATATGACCACTGGTGGTTAAAACATTGAAAAGAGACTGTAATCTCTGCTTCCCAGCCTTGAATCAATTTGGGCACCTCCCAACACTCCCAGTTTCCTCCTTTGGAGCCAACTTGCTGGGAATAAGCAGTACCCAAGACCCGTTTTGCCCTGAGATACCAACTTCTCTCCTAAATTTTATTAAAACTGGGCAGGGGCATAACCTCATGGAAGGGAGGATGGGACAGACAGATGTATGCAGAACACCCTACTACCTGTAGAATTCCCAAATAATGCCACCAAGCAATCCCTGCTCCCATCGCCTCACTGACAAAGGACAAGTACATATCTTCAGGGTTAATATTATTCTCATTTTTGGATGCTGGCTGCCAAAAATGCCTTGTTAGAGCCCAGGGGAACCCACCAAGCTCTCACCTTGCTGCTGTCCCCAGGGAAGATGCTCATCTCCTAGATGCCAGTCAATCTCAGCACTAAAATTACAGAATAAAACTGGCTCAGGGTGTGAAAATTTAATAATACAAGCTGTTGCATGACAAAGCCCAGAGAGTAATATCCATATTATGGTTATTATTAAATCAGAGCAGCCTCCTATGTTTTGTCCTGCATGTAATTTAAATGGATTCTTGGTTGTATTTGGGGGTTTTCGTGGGGAAAAAGCGATGAGCTATGTCTGAGTAACCACTAAAAGCATCTGACGAGCAACATTTCTCTTGCTAAATCAAAATCTAAATATGAACTACGTATTTTTAAAACACTTTATAGAGTTTTTGCAACCCTCCTAGTGCTGGCAAGAACTCTGCCACTGCCTTGCTGGGTGGTCTTGGCAAAGCAGGCATGTCCCCACGCGATGAGGCATCTCGCATGGGGAGGGGACGTTATCACTGAGACATTTCAATCTTCATCTCAGAGTATTTCTTTCCTTTTTGGGATGTTTTGGGGTTTTTTTTTTTGGCTTTTCTATCTCCCTCCTCATTTTCTCAGCCATTGCTCCTGGGTCTTGCTGACCAGGAGCAAGAGCTCCTTCCTCATTAAATACTGAAATTCTAAGGTTTAGTACCCAAGGAAAAAAAAAAAAAAGAAAGAAAGAAAAACCGTCACCGATTTCCCCAACTTCAAAGCGCTTTTGAAGATCAGTCGGGAGAACACTGGTGGAGTTACAGCCTCTCCCTCCAACCTTCCCTCCTGGAAAGCGGTCAGCCTGTAATATGGAGCCGGTGGGTGATGGAGGGGGACGAGGAGAGTTCTGCAAGTCCCATGGGAAGGTGTTTGGGCAGAACAACATAATTCAATAGAGCCTGGGGACCACAGGGTTGGCATTTGTAAGGGATTTATGGCTGGGTATGTTTAAATGTACCTATTTCACCTTTTCTAACATCAGTGATGCTGCTCCTTGTGGAGGAGCTGCGAAGAACTGGTCCAGCACTTTGCTCTCCCCCGGTGGAAAAGGACTCTAAAATTCAATATTTTGTGTAAAAACTGCAGGAAAACTGCAGGGGAAAAGTAAATTTTCTTTCTGGATCACTGGAAATACCTTGCTCACCAGGCCTAATGTGGAGGTGATGGCCACACCAGCCGTGCAAATGCCTTAGGTAGGAAACTAAAGCCAGGCTGGCCAGGGTTTTCAGAAATGAAAGATTAACATCATTTGCTCCGGCGTGTGAGCTGACGTGCTGAATTAGCAAAGCCAGGCTCAGGGGAAGGGACCGCGTGGCACACGAGCCGGTGACAACGCTGTGACTGCAATCAGGGCTATTTATAGAAGGGCTGAACTTGGCTCTTCCATGGGCAATTTTGCAGAGGGGAAATAACTTCTCTGCTTCGCTACTAAGTTTATGATGTGGGTTATCAATTGGCAATGCTACCCCTGTGTCAGAAATGGGGCTGGTGGCTCTGGACTGGAGAAAGCTGCTGCTGGGGACCACAAGTGAAATGAGTTGTGTTGGGTCAATGTCATACTCAGCACTGGACCGCCTGATTTGCTGGACCCCAGGGGTTTCCTTCCCCTTTGTGGGAGCAACCCCTCCCCAACATCAGGTCTGGGTTGCTGCTTGCTCTCCTATGGGATACCAAAGCAAGCGCAAACCAGGTGCCACCTGACCTCAGTGATGACCAAGGTGGTTCAGGCCTCATGCCTCAGTTTCCCCTTCTGCTGCATGGGTGCAAGCAACACAGGGAGTTGTTGATCCACAAGCTCAGCTAAGCAGGACCATGCTGGGGGAATAATGCCTGCCCCTACACACCAAAAAATAAACCCTAAAACCCAAGAAAGGACCCAAATAAAATTAAATGGAGACGCCACACATTGAAACCACAGGCAGCCTAAGAGCGAAGTTAGTGGAGCCCTAGGACTGGCTCCGAGGCTCTCCAAAGGGACCATGGAAAAACAAATGAAGCCCCTAAATCTCTGAACAGGACTTTGCAGGATCAAACTATCCTCCAGAGCTGAGCCTGCCACTCCACAAAACACTTGGGCTCTCTCAGCCTACCAAATTTAAAAAAAAAAGAGGAAAGAAAATATGTTTCCTGGTAGGTGAAAATTAGTTTGCTTCTGGGAGGTAGGAATCACCTTTTCCTGGTAATTATGAACAAAGAGCATCATTTACTAAATGCCTGCGAGGTGGTTAATTAGCAGAGAAGTGAGAGTCTAGCAATTAAAAGGTGTTTTTCCAACAATTCAGCATGTCAAAGTGAGGAAACAGAAGTGGAGGATCAGAGGGAGAGCTCAGCTTTGGCATCCATCACTGTGCAGGGACACAGAAAGGTTCAGCCTCAGGGGCAGCCCTGGATTCACACTCTCCCAAAAAAATAAAAAGCAGAGATATTGCACAATGTTATGTTGGAGAAACCATCTCCCATGTAGTCCTTATGCTGTCCTGTGCCTCAGTTTCCCCACCAACACCACTATGGGGTATGCATGCTGGGGACACGATGCTGTTGGTGCTGGAAGACAACCAATCTGCTTTGAGATACCCCCTTCTCCTCACTCAGAGCAACTCTGGCCTGGCTAACCCTCCCACCGAGGGGACACAGATGTCACATTCCCTCCTTTTTGCCCTTAACACCCCCGGGTCTGCCTTGGCATTACAACAGCAGATGGATTTCGGCAGAGCCCCAGCCCTCCGCACTGCCGAGGCCATCCCTATTTAACGGGTTATTTGCTTCCCCTTTCTGCTCCGCCACATTTCAACATCTGCGACTATGGCCAGCACTTATTTTATATCATTTTTCAGCTCAGTGACAAATATAGCAAAGAGCTGAAGAGCAACACCGACGATCTCTCCATTAACCAGCTTTTAATCCATTTAACACGGGCTGCACAGGGCTGGTGCAGTGCCGGATTTTTATCAGGCCGGGATGCACGATTAAGTCAAACGCCTCACAGAAGTCAAAGTGCATTAAGTCAAGTTATCTTTATCAGCCGGTCTTGTGATTTAATAAGAAAAAAAAAAAAAAGGCCTTGAGGTTGCTTGGCAAGAGCAGGATCCAGCATTGCTGCATGTTTGACCTGGTGGTAACCCTCCGTCCTGCCTTCTCTGGGATGGAGAAACACGTGCTGTACCCTTGCCTTCAGCCCATGACGTGCTCCTGCCATGCAGCAGCAGCATCACCTTAGCACGTGGAGAGGATTTAAATACCCCTCTGGGGGAAAAGAAGCCTTAGAAAGTGCTCTCTTCCCACGGACCAGGGATTGCTGAGCCAGGAGGTCTGGGATGCTGGAAGAGGGAAGCATCCCTGGGGATGCCCAGGAAGGGACCAGACCCCCCCCATCCTGAAAGCTGTTCATGTTGGGGACAAAAGCAGGCAGCAGATGGGTCACCCTGGGCACAAGGGCTGGCAGGAGCTGCTGAAGACATCCTCCAAAAGGCATGGGACAGGATATCATGCTGCCCCTTTGGGATCGCCAGGGATGGTTAAAGGTGAGGGGGACCGGTGAGCACATGATGGGGGCTGTGGTGGCAATGTGGGATGACTGGAGGGGCACTACCTCCCCTCCACCCTCCTCATCCTCACTGGAGCAAATAATTTCCTATGGAGGATTCCCCAGCCCCTGCCCATGAGTCACCGCACTCCCAGAGCTGGCAGACACTGATCTCCAGCAATACACAAGCATCCCGAAAATGTGGCTGTACCATCCCCGCATCTGTCCTGTGAGCCTCTGCCCATAGCTCCCCGAAGGACATCAGCTATAAAACATCCTGACTGCCAGGACTCTTCTTCTCTGGGCTTCTCGAGCACAGAGAACAGCAGAGCATGGAGAAAGGGGGGGATGAGAGAGAGGACAGGCTAGGGAGGAGAAAGCAGACTTGTCCTGTTGGATAAAGCTGGGAATGATGAATATTCAAATGGGAGATGCCCTTCCCATACCAGAAGGGCAAGGTTTCTGCTCTGCCCTAGGAAAACACTACCAAAACATTTTGTTCTGAATGGTTTGAAAGCATTAAAAATACAAATAAATCCAGAATGCACTGAAGAAAGAGAAACAGTAAATCCTGTCCTCTTAAAATCATGGTTTTCCAGCTTCATCCCATCCCTAAAGCATCACTGATACCCCAGGGGAAAAGCAGTGTCCTCAGATCCCCAGGGCAGAGCAAGGACTAAACCCCTTCTTCACACTTTGCCATCTCGCCCCTTCCCCGGCCAAGCACTCCAAGCTCCCCACAAGGACTTTTTTTGCTGGTTTTGACTTTTTTGTTTACTTTTTCATAAACTCAGTATGGGTTTTAAGCTCAGGCTGTCAGGAGCAGTGAGTGGAGGAAGACACCAAAACAGCGCTACCTCAGACAGCATTCCCTATCTGATCATAATAATTGGAAACAGATAAAATTTGATGCCTGGAGGCTGATGGCAACCATCTTAAATGATTTCCCCCCCACTTCCATCTTAAATATTCCACTTTAAGGAAACAAGCATGCATAATGAAATCAAAACAGCTCAGATTGCCCACTGATGCTGAGATGTAGCTGTTCAGATGCAGGGGGATTTGCTCTAATGGGCATCTCCAGGGCTGGACAGCACAGCAGCAGATTCAGGCATCTCTGTTCTGGATGATCTTGGCTGCTCTGGGTCTCCTTTTCTATCTGTGAAATGGAAACAGCATCAATTTTCCACCCTGTTAGGGGAAAAAATGGCTAGACTGCTGTTTCTGAAATGCTCACATGGCTGGGTGCCTCCATATGCTAAAGGATGCTTAATCATTGTACCATGCAAGCCGAACTTTGAAGACCATCAACATGCAGCCAACACCAACCTCTGGACCAGCTTTTGGTTCTTTCCTCCCTCACTGGGCAGGTTTGCTCATTCTTAAGAGCACACCACTTTGCACAGACCTACCTCGGCAGACATAGCTTGAAAAAAACTCCTACGTGCTCCTATGGCTTGTGGTGGGTCTGCTGAAGACGATGGATGGATGGATGGATGGATGGATGGATGGATGGATGGATGGATGGATGGATGGTGGGAGCTTGAAGAGCAGGGTTTGAACACGCAGCATGGTGGGATGCAGAGGTCCATCTGAATTAGCCCTCTGGTACTGATGCTTTTCTGTTCGGCTCTGTGTGAGAAAGGAGAGAAGGTACCAACAAAGGTCTGTGTCCACCTCTACATGGAGCAGGTTAAAAAAAAGGAAAAAGTCAAACCAATTTTTTTTTCAAATTACTTATGTGCCAGGATGGTAGAAAAAAAAAATATTAAAAAGAAAACAAAAGAGCAAGATGAAAGAACTCAGAAGTTCTTCCTTCACTTCTCTCAGGGGCAAAGTTTGACCCAACGTTCCCCATATCCCTGAAACACCAATGCCCACATATTGTAGTCATAGGAAAAGCTGCATGGATGGTCATGGCCAGGCTTTTCTGAACATCTGTCCCCAGGATGGGACCTGGAAGGTGGGACCACTGCAAGGATCAACACCCAAGTAACTCCCAGATGCTGCTCCTTGGTCCATATAGTCCCTCTAAATGGCTCAACCTCCACCCAAGCTCAGGTTTGCAGGGTTCTTCCAGTGAGTGACATCAAGATCCTCTTAGGAAGGACCCAGGACATCATATCTGCTTGGTTTGGGGGTAAATGTAGAGGAAGTCCTGTATCCTGGAGAAGGGAGCAGATCCTCTATGCATTGGGTATGGCAGCTGGGAGGGACCTTGTTCCTCCTGGGGACGCCATCTGCAGCTCTCCCTTGTTTATCGCTGAGTTTACTCTGGGAAATCTAATCACCATTTTGGAGTTAATCCCTCTAACAAACCCTTACAAATCCCTTCATCCAGAAGTTTATTAATATTAGCTCCTCTCGAGCAGAAGTCAATTAAGTGCCTTTACCTCGAGTTTGGCTTTTTGTTCTTCGTCTTCTCACCGCTGTTAATGGGAGCAATTCAATTAAGGAACAAATGGCTTCCCAATAAAAACTCTTCCTCACCACCTCCCTCTTCCTTTCGCTCAAGGACTAATAATGTTTAACTGGGGAAATGAGCTCAGCTGGTGGTCCTGGTGGGGGTGAGGAGAAGCCCTGGTGGGCTGTGGGCGTGGGGCAGAGGCGTTCAGCCCATCCAGGGAAGGAGTATGCTTGACCAGAAACCCCCAGAACCCCATGATTTGCCGAGGGAGGGTCTCCCAGCCCTGAAGCAGCTGTATCAGTGCCCATCTGATGCTGTCCTGTTTGGTTCATGGAGAGGAGAACCCTTGAAGTCTGCACAAAATTGGGTCTGCTGATGGCAAGCAGAGCTCTCCAGCTGCCCAGCCTCTTGCTGGAGCCCCAAAAAAGCCTCGAGATCTCCATCTTGGTGCAAATCCACAGGAATCTCTACAGTTGCTGCTACACCACCGGAACATAGGGTCTGAACCTGGTACCAGCTGAGCTGACTGCTGTGGAGGTCTCACTCAGGACCCACATCCAGCACCATGCAACTGGGAAAAGGGGATAAAAACCTTTCAAGCAACAAGGCTTGAAAACAGGACAAGTAACTATGGTGTAGCTTGCACCCTGCATGCAAAAGTGCAATCCTCCTCCAAGAGAACTCTAAGGGACCCCCAAGGGGTCAAAGCCTCTCTCCAAGGGGCCAAGCTTGCCTTTGCTAACTCCAGCTCTGAGCGTCACACCACCACAGGCACAGTCCCTGCCGAGCAGCACTGGAAGAGGAGGCTCAGCTCGCTCAGGGAGCAGTGCTGCCTGTCAGCTTGGCTCCATTGCAAAGGCCACGGCATTTCCTGGCTGTCAGAAAGAATTTGTTCGGTGCTGCACGCTCCCTTCTACACCTCTTGCAGTGACAGAGCAACTCTTCTCTTAAACCCGAGGTTAGCCTGGGAAAGAAGGCTGCATCTCACTGTCCAGTCCAGACTCCTTCCACACAATTGGCTTGTACCCATCTGCATCAGTGGCAGGAGGACGTGATGGGCCTGAGACGCTTAGCCACAAGCTGAGATGCAACCTGCAAGGATAAGACATGTGAGCAGGGACGGGGAGCAGATCCAGGACACACAAAATGCATCAGCCTGGGAGAGCTGGCTTGGGGAGGCACCCTGATACATGCCCATCATCTCCCCAGACCTTCTGCTGAAGTTGGGGGGCAACCAGAGCCCATGACCCCCTCCTTTTGGGGTGCTCCACTTGCTGGCCAAGCTCTGCCTCTGCCATCCCTGCTCCAGCACAGACTAAGACCCCAAAGATTGCACTGCATTTTCACCAGGACTGAAACTCTCTAACTTCTATGATGTGAGAAAAAGTCATGGCATGGCCTGGAGTGACTTCTTGATGTGCTCCCCTCACACATCAACCTGCCTGGAGATGCAGCAATGGAGACCAGCCCCATGCTTTCATCCACACTTTCCCCACAGTTTTCTTTCCAAAATATCCCCTTCTTCAGCCCTCAGGGTTGTTCCTGTAATGCCTTGCCTGGGGAATGTGTTCAGCATCATCTCCCTGCCCTGATTGCCAGCAATGGAGGATGAAGGATGGGCACCCAGCCTTGCTGTTGGGCACATTTCAGTGGTGGGAGAAGCAATACAGGAATCCCTTTGGGGAAAAAACATGCTACTGAAATTTTAGTGGCAGTTATCATAATGGAAGAGATGATTTTTTGGGCAAAGGATGTGTTTGACAAGGGCGTTTCAACCCAAGAAAAGCTCTGGCTCTGGTCTCGGGATGGTGGTCCTGGACCCTTACTGGGTGGACTTCAGGCTGGCAGAGGGACAGAGATCTTACTGCCAGGGAGGAAAGGGCTGTGGGATGCTCGGGCGAAGGTCATGTCACCTGGACTGACCTATCTTTAGGCAGGAGGGAAGTTAGAGCTGCATGGCCCCACCTCCAGTTTAGTCTGGCTTGTTGACCTCTTCTCAGAGCTGCTGGAAAGCATCCAATAAAGGGTTGCAGTAAGGGTGGAGCTGCTTTAAAAAGATTTCCAGAAAACAAAGAGGATTGAGCTTGCCAGTGGTGAAAAACACTTCATTTCCCCTCTCTGCTTCTTTAGATCCTCCAGGAGACACATTCACATTGGTCACATCATCACCAGGACCCTTACCTAGACCTCCTCCAGAACCATGATCCTTCCCTACTGTTAAGTTCAGACCCTGGAGTCACCCATACACAGAGGGGTCCCATCTTTACCTCACCAGGGGGGTCACATCCAACCTGTACCACTCAAAACAGCAAAAAAGCCCCAGGGATGAAGCTCTCTGCAGCAACATTTCCTTCTCTATTGCAAGGGGAAGGCACCAAGCTGCTCTATGGGGTCTGTCATACAGCTAACCGCCCCCCTTCAACCCTCTTGGGCTTCGCTGAAGAGATGGCTGCTCATTAACGAGTTGCACTAATTGAGAAGAATGAACCTGATTTGCAAGAGCAGAGTGAACAGCCTCCACCTGCTCCCCTTCACACTAGTGAGCAACTTTGCAGGGGATTGTTTGGCCACTACCCCATGTTGAGGGCAGTAAATGCTGAACAAAACCATGTCCTGCCCGGGAAGCTCCTCTGGAGAACACAGGCATTTACAGACCTAGATCACAGGAGTTTCAGCAGAAATCAGAATTTTTCTTCTTTTTTTTTCCTTTTTTTTTTTTTTAAATGACACAGTCACAGAAAAGCACAGTTGAAAGTCTTTCCAAACCTTGACATGCCTGCTTTGATTTCTTCAAAACACAATGAGGTTTCCACAAATAAAATAAATTCTTTTTAAGGAGGAGCTTCCTGTCAGGTCCTCTGACACCTGCTGACCCAAAATGGAAACTTTAGAAAATATCTTTTTCTCAAAAATAAAAAGCTTCAGTTCACATTGACCCAAATTTGGAGCTTTTTTTTATTATTAGTTTTGACTCCAGTCAGTGAATGGAAGAAGCAGCCACTCTCCCATCACCAGGGACATCGAGCTGATGCTATCAAGCATTATGAAAACAGGAACATTATAAAACATCCAGGTGGGATCAGCAGACCCTGCCCCTGAAGGAGGCCAAGAGAAGAGATGGGGCTTGCAAGCAGCAAACCAGGAGCAGAGAGATGCTCTATCCTGTGTTTAAAAATCCATTTATGGCTTCTAGCATGTCCTGGTACAGGTATGCTGGAGACTGTATCCAGACAATGATGCTTAAAAGCCCCTCAAAACGTCTTCTCCATGAGCTGGTGAAGCCCATTTTGTCCTCCACCACATCCTGCAGCCAGATGTCCCACAGGTGAACATCCCATTGTAATGGAATGGCATGAAAAAAAATCAGTGATTAAAAGACATTAATCAAGTTATAGAGGACAAGCTTGGCCTTAGACCTGCCAGGGACCCTGGCAAGACCTGACTTGCTGATGCAAATGGAGAAGGAGGAGAGAGCTGAGCCACCAGCAATTCCTTGAAGCTCTAGATTTCACCTTTAATGTATTTCAGCACATGATTCAAGCACATTATCTGCATGAAATGCTGCATTAGCATCAAAATGAGGGGAGTTCTGTTCAATATATTGAAGTGTCTCTGATGGGTTTGAAGGTAGCTTAGCGAAAGAGAGGCATTAAGGAAGTAAATGCCACATTTGTATTCAAAAGAGCTTTCTTTTTTTTTCATTTAAAGCCATTGATCTAAGAAGTGGTGCTTAAGACGGGCTTATAAAAGCAAGAGCGCATCTTTGCTATGCGACAAAAAGCTGTGTTTATGGCGAATGGTAAAGGAAAGCAAATAGTCCATTTGGAAAATATATTTCCTCGGGGTTTTGGCACATCAGCTGGAGGAGTGGAGGGCTGGCAGGGACAGGACCTTGGGGTGGCATCACCGCCGAGAGCCATTTTCTTCCCCGGTATCTCCCATGATGCCTTTTTTGGTTCGAGGCTGGAATTAGAAATGCTTTTTCCAGGTGTGCCACCCCCGCCATCCTTTTTCCTGGATGGGAGAGGGGGAGGGGGAGTGGGAAAGGAGGTTTATTAACCCAACTGCCTGGGAAACACCAAGTTTGCTGCTTTCTGCTAAGTTTCAAACAAAAATACGTCCTGTTTAGTCATTTTAACTTTTATTTTCTTTAATAGGATGGCTTTCTGCTTGACAAAACAGCTTCAGACTTGGTTTGAACACCAGAAGTTGAAGTCCTGTCAGAGCAAATGGCACCAATGTATCTGCTAGGGCAATTCCGATGGTCTCGTTCACCAAGGATTTAAAAAAAACCCCATTAATTCTGCTTCAGAATATATATATTTGTGCCACTCAACTAAAACAGATTTTTTTTTTTTTAGCCTGTTTTGAGAAAAGCAGTTCTTGCCCCAATATCAAACTCCATCCCGCAGTCCTGTTTAGACCAGGATGAATTTTTACTTGCTCTGTTAATGCCAGACAAGGAGCATTTTAGCTAAAACCATCATGATTTCTGCTGAATTTGGAGGGGGGATCAAACTGGTTTAGTTTCATTATCTGAAGAAAACAGAAACTGCACTGAAATCTAAGGGTGAGCATTAACTGGCTTCATCCATCTTTGCCACCTCCAAGGGCAATTAATAATCCCTTGTCTTTCCAAATGGAGAAAGTGAGGGGTTAAATTAATTGCTTCTGACCACTTAATGAGTCAGGGAGAGACCCTGGGATGCTTGTCTCACTTCTGCCTGCAAATCAGCTAGAGGAAAAATGGACTTTCCTTGGCCAAGCTGCATTGCTTATGGAAATATTTATGCTCTGGAGCTGGCACACTGTTATCACCCCCCAAACGTGGGGTTGTTGGAGGTCATTGCCCAGTGAAATTCATCCACATGTGGTTTCTCCCACCATTGGGGTGAATTAAATAAGTCAGAATACGTGTTCCAAGAGGAGCTGTGAGCAGCACAGCTGAGGAAAGCTGCTTTCTCACAGGCACTGGGAAATTAGGGGGCTGTCAAGCACAGAGCACAACCAAGCCCACAACCAGGACCTCCAGTGACCACGTTACCAACCTGCCACCGATGTTATCCCTCCCTGGAGAGCCACACCAACAGCAAAACACACTGACAAAAGGCTGGACATCTTGCAAATCTTAATAAATTAACAGTCCCTTCCTGCCAACAGCACTAAATCACAGCCTGGAGGATGGTTTTTCTTATCACCCAGTCTCCAGCCTCCCTCCCTCCCTGCATCACACTCTTCCTCCACCACCCCAAGGCAAAACTTGGCATCTTGGGGACATCTCAGCACTCCCCACCTATACACCCAACTCCCACCCAGCCCCTAGAGCATCCTCAGCCCACCCATAAAGATGGCTAGGAGGGTATCTCTCAATCTGGGGAGCAGACCCTGCTCCCACCCAGGTATCTCCCCTTGCCAACTTTCACAGCTCATTTTCTCCCTCCTCCCTGCAGCGGGTTGTCATGTCAAAGAAAAAGGGAAGGAAACAATGCAGAGGAAATTGATAAGCATGGCTTGAAACCCAGAGAAAGGGAACATTTGCCTGGGAGAAGCTGTGATTAGATCCGTGTGTGTGTGTGTCCTTTGCCAGCGCGCCTAAAAATAGAGCTTGGCTGCACAGACTGTCACACACATGCAGACATGCTCGCGCTGAAGCTATATTTACCAGTCTCAGAGACAGCCAGATTCCCATATATGAGCCGTACGTCCCCCTCAGCGCAGGCACGCAGGGATCACGCAGCCAGGAAGGGACCACAGTGGTGGCAAAGGACTTCCCTGAGCATCCCTGGGAGCTTGGGGGCATGGAGAGAAATGGGGTGGGGAGTACAAGAGTGGGGAAATTAATTTCTGGAAGGCTCTTGAGACCATCTAAAAAAGCAAATATCTTGGAGACGTGCGCATGGGACAAACACCAGAGGCCACCCAGATGACCAGCATGCTCCTAGTCCGACCCCTCTGAATAGCTCCCAAAGAATCAGCCTCAAAAAAGGTATTTATCCCTCAGCCCAAAGGCAAGCACTCCTGGCCAAGTCTTCCAAGCCAGAGATGTAGACAGTACAAATATCTACAGCCATGGGCTGAAGAAGGTTCATCTCCAATTCATGAGACTTCAGTGCCATCAGACATGATGATGCATTCGTGGGTCTGGGCATGAATAGGTTTGGAAGGAGCAAGGTCCCACAGCTGCTTATTGGAGAAAAAAAACAGAGCATGACCTACATCACCTGCTGAAAACCAGCTCCTCTGCCCCCCTGCCATGCTCATTAGTCTCATGATAAAGCAAGGAGTGTTTAAAGGCACAAAATTGATGCATTTTAGTTATATTCATGATGTTTTTGAAGAGGATATTTGAAGAAGGAGATATTATTGTCTACATGTCTTCACAGAGGTTGTGTGCAATTAGCATTATTCAGAGATATGCAATTAGCATTATCCAGAGATATGTATTTCTGGTAGGAAAATGATTGTTTTTTCTTCTGAGAGAAGTTGTTTTGTGCACAGTTTTCTCAGCTATGAGCATTTTAGTCCAATTGGAAATTGGAAAAGTGCCATTTGCCCCAGCTTGCCCTTGGAAACAGAGTGGCTAGCAGCGAAAGATGGTTCTGCAACTGCAGCTTTTGTTTAATTGGTGAACTTTTGAACAAGCTCAAAATATCTGCAGATCCAATGGGCACCTCCACAGCGAACCGGCCCAATGCCACCTGCAGCATCATTCCCTGGTGGCCAATGCCACAGCAGCTCCACTCCCCATTCTGCCCAGTACAGAGCATCTGCCTTGATCCTGTGGCATGCCCAGGAAAACAAGTCTCATCTCCAGATGACCTGAGTAACAGTTTTGGTTGCAAACTTTGACCTCCAATGCTTCAAGGTGATGCTTGGGTGGACCCAGGCTGCAGATGGGTCCCCTTGGGGACAGCAGGTGATGGCAGCTCCAAGGGGGTGGCACATGAGTTCATTTTCAAGGCCTCTTGGTCAAACAAAAGGATCTTCTCTTGAGCAGTGACCACCACCTATTTTTCAGCTCACATATCCTCTGTTTAATCAGCTGGTTGCAACATCATGTTGTGAAATGTCATTAACAGAGGGTGGGATGCAAGCTCTGTCCTGTTATTGAAACACAGAAGCATGGAGTTTCTTGCTCTGAGCGTGCAGGTTTGGGTGTCTGAGCACGCAGAGACCACTTGTGCTCAACAACCTCAGAGCACAGCATTGAAAGTGGCAGCAGAAGAGACTCTCCAAAGGGGAAAGATTGATTAGGTTCACTGTGCTAACAGCCACGAGTTTTGATAGCAAGCTGCAGCATCCTAAATCATGCCAATAAACACTGAAGAAACAGCTTTGATTTAGCTTGGTGAAGATCTGAGTTGTATATAAAGAGGCATTTTGTAAATTAGGAATTTGAGGGTTATTAAGTGAGGCCAACTCCATAAATCCATTCCCTTTTCCCCCTCTCTAGCTTAAGTTTAAAAGCCCAGACAAGGGCAAGATCTAGACCTTACCCAGATGCTCTTGGCATGACTTAACCACCTACAAGAATCGCCCTTGACATGAGGCCTCCAGACAATCATTCACTCCCAACCACACTGCAAACACCTCTCATCTCACTCCAGGTAGGTTCTTTCTCCGTTGCTGACAGTTTGGTCACCACATCTGTAGGGTCCTTTGAACCGAATCCAACTGGTTTCTGGAGACATTGATGCTCTCAGGAGCAGAATAAATCCCACCGGTGGTGTTTCACTGAGCTCTTCAGGGAAGATGAAGGGTGTTGGGTGCCTTAAGGGTTATGCAGAACTGCTCGAAGGCACAGTGGTTTGGACATAACCGAGTACCTTGAATTGTCAGGTGACTTGACTTGAGATGGGAATGTGGAGCACAGCCCAGGAGGCCTCTCCCTTACAGCCATGCAATGCTGTGGGAACACTCAAACCCAAATCCTCGCCCCGTCCTCCTGGGAGGCAGATTAACCTAATGACACAAGCACAGAGGAACCACACCATGAGTGTAGACTGTCTGATGGTCAAGCCAAGAGCAGACCCCAACTCCATGACTCCACCACAGGCTCTAAGGGCAGCAGGGCACCACTGTGCATCTAACCCAGCCTCCCACCACAGAAGGACCACTGGGGCCACCACACAGACCTGCTGTTTCTTTCAGAAAGAGCCAAGCCCCAAAAGACACATTTGTCACCAGGAGCACTTGTTCCAGGGCATCCCATGCAAGGTGTTTCCATGCTGTGCCAGTCCCCACTGTCACTCCTGTTCTCCTGTGCTGCAGCTGAGGACCTTCACAAATAAATAATGTTCCACTCCCATCTGTTTGAACAAGCCAGCTTCCTTGATGCCACAGGGAAGGGCAGCAGATGAGAAAGGGTTGAGGAGCTGCATGGGAAACACCTGCCCATCACCCAGAAATGCAAACTGGCTGCCTGCATGCTCTAAAAATATCTGAAATGAGGAAATCTGACATTGCATCTATCAGTGGTGCAGCCAGCATCAGCTTCCAAAACATCATGGCAAAGAGGCACAGCCCTTTGGGAGATTCCAAGGACCTCAAAGACTTGAAGTAAAAGCATGAGGACTTTCCAAGGGTTGGTGACCTGGGATGGGGGACTGGTGGTATTTGACGGAGGTCACAGTCAAGCACCAGGACAAGCTGCTGTAAAAGGAACCATTCACACACGAGCAGCTCCAGGCTGGGTAGGTGCTTGCTTGGCTGCACACAGGTGTCTCCGCATCCATTCTTGGGGCTGTTAAACCCCTTCATTTCCTCAGCAAGAGCATCACTTAAGCGCAAGCAACAGCAAAGCCACAAGTAGGCTCTGGAGCTAATGCACAAATTATATTTCAAAAGCACTTCTCCCCAACGCCGTCTATGAAATACAGGAAAATTGCTGTAATAAAAAGCCATCTTCTCTAGATGCAAAAGGCTGCAAGGGGGGCAGGAGGGAGCAGGGACCTCACTGCAAGGTTAGCAACAGGGTAGTCCTTTGGGATGGGATTATACAGCACCTCTCACTCTGAGTACAAGATGATGCTCCCCCAGGCAGCCAGCCAGGCACAGGGCTCTCGCAGCATGATTGCTGAGACATGAGGATGGCAAACCACACTGGATCAGAAGGAGCCAAGGGTGAGGAACCCATGCTATTAAAAAAAAAAAAAAGCCACAAGGTGCAGGTCCTATTCCTCTACCAAAAGCCTCCAGGCTGGGCTCTGGGGCAACATCCCCAGGGCACAGTTTCTTCTTCAGCATCTTTCTGTTGCAGGCTTTCTAAATCCAAGGTAAGCGTCTGATGATGCAGGTCATCCTTAAGGCTCTATAGCCACAGACAGAGCATCTGAAATCAGTGGCGAACCAGCACCAAACCCAAACCCACTCAGTCTGAGAGGAGAAACCTGCTGCTCGGCCCTTCATGTTGAACCCAGGCACTCCAAAGCAGGTTTGGACAAATAAATACGTTTTAAATGAGCAACAGAAAAAGGATTATTCATGCAAATTTTTAAAAGAGTAACTTCCAAGATCAGAGTGCACTGCTAGTAACACTCAACATCCACTTTTCACAACAAGGTGAAAAACCTGCTTGATCTAGCCAAGAGCCTGAGACAATAAGGGGCAGGGAGAGGCACCTCAACCACTCACCCTTGCATGGCCATGATGCCTCACTGCTTACCACCCTGCCAGTAACAGAACATACAAACCACTGTAGCCCTTCTGTGTATATATCCTAGTCTGGAGCACCATCATCCTAGCCCTGGGGAGCATCTGGAGAGGAAATCATTCTGGGGAATCCCTAATACCAACACATCCCCCAGGCTGGCATCCCCAAAGGTCATTTTGCAGCCTGGGGGTAATTGAGGGCTTCAGAGACCTGTCGATCATCATTGGCAAAAACAACCCCACAACCTCAACTTCTGAAGAACTACTAGTGCCCAGGAGGAGCTCACCCTGTAGCTTCCCCTCAAGCAAGGCTGAAATATCATCAACCTGACCCACAATTTGAAAAGATGAGGTTGATTCTCATTTGGGGCTGTTTCAGCCCAGAATTGGATGCATCAGCATACAAATTGTCAGGACAATCAGCAGCTGGGTAGAAATGAGAGTGCAATGCCTGGGAAAAAAAGCACATCTGGAGCTGGCTGCCAGCCAGCCACAGCCATCCATCTTCCCAGGGCTGGGAAGAAGATACAGGAGCCCCAAAACAAGCTCCAAAAGCCCCACATTCACTTTATTTTATGCCCATGTGCCATGGTCAGCTCTGCATATAGGACCCCTGGCACCAAGAGGCCAAAAGCAGATCCCTGCCCTGATTGTTGCTGCTCCCAGTGAAGCAACGTTTAAGGGGAGGATCGAACGGCATCATCAGCGTTAACCAGAAAACCCCCACTCCTCTCCACCCTGATCTCAGCTCCCGTTGCTGTGCAACACCTTTGGTTAGGGGATTGCTCTGCAATCACAGCTGAGTCTCAGAGATGCAGAAGGCAGCTGCAGCAGCTGTCCCACTCCCAGCACCTTCCAAGTAGCCCAGCAAAAGAGACCCAACCCCTTCTGCTGCCCCATAACACATGGGATCCCTCCAACCCATCCTTGCAGCATTCAGAGACT
The DNA here is from genome assembly GCF_000690775.1 of Eurypyga helias. Classification (NCBI taxonomy): domain Eukaryota; kingdom Metazoa; phylum Chordata; class Aves; order Eurypygiformes; family Eurypygidae; genus Eurypyga; species Eurypyga helias. The sequence continues at coordinate 72,245 of NW_010235740.1, forward strand.
GTGCTAGAATCCTCACCCCTGGATCCCAAAATGCCTGGGAAACACAGCAAGAATGGACTCTCAGGATACAGGACACAAACAATCCAACATTTTGGCAAAATCTTCTAAGACTCAAGAGGTGGAGGAGACCAGCTCGGCCAGGGCTTGGCAGAGCAGAGTTGCCAGGCTGCAAGGACAACCAAAGACCCCTCCAAAGGCAAACCCATCCTCTGCTCACCCCAGGGGGTAAAGGAACAGGTCAGCCCTTTGCTCCATGGTCTAAAGCAAGGACAATATGAGAACCCAGATAAATCCTGCAGAACCTGACACATGGGGAAAAACCTGGTGAAGAAAGCCACCAGGGAGCCCAGGTACAAATCATCCAGGTCATGCAAAACGTTTTAGGGAACTGGGTTGTCCATCTCTAATAAAAGCCCAGGGAAGAAAAAAAAAAAAAAAAAAGAGACAGTTTTCATAGCAGAGGGAAAATTCAAAGCTGCTTTAATTTCGTGGTGGATTCTCCACCCAGCTCATGCTTCCAAACTCATTAGCCATCACCCAATTCTTCCCTGACAGCAGGATCGCTAATTTTGCACATCCCAAAATAATATTTGCCAAGCAGCACTCCTCGCTATGATTAAAACAATATCGGGCACTAAAAATAAATAGCTCCTGGGGGAATCCTGCCTGCCCAAGACAACAAACTATTTAAGACATCAAGGAGGAGCTTCTTTCCGACTAAAGGCAAAGCAGGTCCATGCTCTGCGGTGGGGAGCTCAGTAGGGTTGAAGGCAATGAAGGGAAAACTGAGGATGACAGAGGGACAACAAGGGGTGGAAGAGGTTGCTTCAAGCATGAGATACCTATGAAGAGAGGGCCAGGACTGGGGAACCAATGAAGCCCAGCACCTGAAGATGACCCCAAGTATCATCTCAGTAACCTCCCAATGGATCCTGCCTGCAGGAGTTCCCATTGCTGGTCAAATCATATTCCCAAATAGGTTACACTGCTAATGGCTCCTGTCTGCTAACTGACAAAATATCTGTGTGTCAAAGAGGCTCATTATTCAACTAACCCCCATGGCCAGACAATTCATCAAGGCAAATATTTACATTTTTATTCCATCAAGTAGCAAATGAATTATCAGGCAATACCCACTCCCAGTCCTCAGCAGTGAGGAGTCATCCCTGAGAGCATCTCTCCACCGTGGTGGCTTTACATGTTTGCCAATCCATCCATCCTCTATACATTTCTTTCACATTTCCAACATAAATACATTTTCCCCATTTGTTCTTATGCCAATATTGTCTTTAAGCTTAACCTCTCTCCAACCCCTCGGTTCTCTTCCTCCTCAGGACATTATCCAATGTTATGCACAAGCTCCTTGGAGCCAACAATGCGTTTCTGGGCCAGTGCAACCCAAGAGATGCAAAGCCCCGTGCCCTTCCCCAGCTAAATAATTAATAATCACTTCTCTGATCCTATGATTAACATGGCTGGCAGCCAAGGTCACACCACAGAGTGCTTCCCAGTGGAGATCAGCCTCTGATGGATGCCCCATCACCTTCAACGGTCCAGACGAGTGCAAGGACTTTCTCAATAAATGCTGGGGCAGGTCCCTGCAGAGCAGCCCCCACGGTGAGCTCTGGTTTTGAACTCAGCCTGCTCGACGCTCCCTTTGATCTCCCCTTCATTAGTCTTTCTCCTTTGCTTTCGAACGTAATTAATACTTCACTGATCAAAAGCCCCAGTGCAAGGAGAGCTTTAACAACTCTTGTTTCACCGCGTGTTCCCATTAAAGGAAGGCTCAGACAGAGGGGAAGAATGAGACCTCATTTGGAGCCTCAAAACCACAGCAGTATCCCCTCCCCCTGTCCCATCCCCAGGATCTCACTGTCAGGACCATCAGCAGAGCCTGAGCACACAGTGTTCAGTGTGGAAAGAGCACTCTTCCCACCACCCAGACACGCAAGCACAGGTTCTCCAGGGGACTGAGGACCTATGTGATGGCTGCTTGAGCTGAGCACAGTTCAGTGTGAGTGAGTTCAGTGTGGAAAGAGCACTCTTCCCACCACCCAGACACGCAAGCACAGGTTCTCCAGGGGACTGAGGACCTATGTGATGGCTGCTTGAGGGTCTGGTCAAATATCCACCTAACTCATCAACAGCATCCAGAGGAGAGAACCAGGGAAACCATATGGAAACTTTCCCTCAGCACCCAGCTGCTGCCACCTCACACCCAAGCTGGTGGAGGACCCTGTCCTATATAACCTTCACTGGACTTCTACATCCAGCTCCAACCTGCCCCAGTTCACTCAGCATCAAACTCCAGCCCAAGCTTTAAGCAACCGTGATCCCCTCCCCAAACCCTTATAACTTAATCAACAGCTTTGCTGCAGGGCCACTTGACCCACAATCAGATAATCCAAGAGGCCTGGTTTAACCTCCTCCACTGCCACAAACCCTCAGCAGATATCCCGTAAGGTCTTAACTGACCCATGGTGCTGTGGAAAGCAGATATAATTGCTGAGACCAGGGAACAGCACCAAGCAGGAGGTGTTTTCCAAGCTGACTGAGAGTACTGGGAACCCTCAGAGCCCAATTTGGTCCCTCCATCCGAGCACAGACCCTCTACAGACCATTAGAAGCTGCTTGCAACGGCCACAAAGCATTGCATGATGTCTCTTCTGCCGGCCTCGTTTCTCACTGACCAAAAGCACCCACCCAGGAGCAGGCAGAGCTCAGCTGCAGCCCAAGGCACCAGGAGGAAAGCATTGATCCAACCCCCAGCCTTTACTGCCTACTGAGGCTCTCCAGAGCCCCAGCTCCTTCTCACAAAGGGTAAAACACCATTCCCCCAGGCAAGCTGGGGAAGGAGAGATGCTGATCTTACATTTTCATCCATCGGTGAGCAGTTTTCAGTTTTGCTGAGAAGAGAAAACAAAACCACCATCCAAAGCGTGTTCAGCCCTGGCCAGATACACCTTCCCCTGAGATATCTGAATTTTGATAAAAGCACATTGTCTGCACACAGCATCCCCGGCCACAGCATCCTGCTTCCCCCATAACTCAAAAACAAAAGAAAACCAAAGGGTTTTGGGTCTTTTTGTTTGTTTTCTTTGTTTGTTTGTTTTACATCAAGCATTGCTTTTTGGGCTTGCCAGAGCTTTGTTAACCCACTGATGTCTCAACCTTTGCATCAGCCAGGACAGCAGCATGTCCCACACAGGGACCCACTGACACCAGAGCCAAGGTCATTACATCCAGGTGACATTACCCAGCAGGCACATCCAAGGGGTTGGCTTTGCTCCCTGGCACCATCAACCTGACCAGACCTCGCAAAGTCACATAAGGTGACATTTTCTAAAGAATTTAACTCACCCTGATAAAAAGCCAGCTAAAAAATCCTCCTGTCTGTACGTATCCCTGCTGGGAAATACTGTTCTGGGGGGAACAGGCTGTTTTTACTGGCATTTACTAGGGGGAAGGAAAGGGAACAAGCTCTTTCCCAAGGTAGGAACCACATGAGAAGATTATTTCCTTTGAAAGGGCATTTAGTTTGGCTCTATTTTTTATTTTGTGCTGCAGCAGGCACAATGATACACATCTGTTCAAAGGCAAAAGGAGAACACAACGCTCTGATCTGCTCGGACAACCTCAACTGCTGCCCCCCCCACCCCCAGCCCTTATCACAATTCAGCTTTCCTCTCACAGAAGACATTGGCTTTTATTCCACCTGCGAAGGACGTGGAAACCGAGCAGCCAAATGTCCCATGATGCGGAGGTCTGGCAGCCCTCAGGCATTTTAGGAATGAGCCTCTGCCCCCCAAAACATGGATTATTTTTTTTTCCTCCTTTTCATCCTTGCAGCAAGAAGGAGGAGGATGCATGCTTCAGGGTAAAAAGCAAGAAAAAGCCTGAAGCTCCTTGGGTCAGGGAAGCTACAAAAAAAAAAAAAAACACACAACCACAACAACAACCAAAACCAAAAACCTCATTTCAAGATGTTTTCACAACCTCCCCTTGCCCAGAGCTGCCGCTGCAGGCACAAATCACAGCCCCCTGCTTTGGCAGGCCAGCAGCTGGAAAACATGGTTTAGGAGCATCTTTGGTTCCCATGCAGGGCAGACTGTTCAGCATTTGTCCCAGGCAAATCAGAGCCTGCAGCAGGCTGGAAAAATTCATCCAGCTCTGAACACCATCAGAAAGCATTAAAAAAAGTCAGGTTTAATGTCTCTGGACAGAGAAAAACCTGTAAAAGTTTATTTTTATGCACCCAGCAGCAGACGTGGGGAAATATTAAAACAAACAGACTGAGCATGGGATATTAGGAAACATTTTGCCAGGGTTATTTTATTCGAATCTCTCCCCTTACCAGCCCAGTGCACTTATTTCTTGCTGTCCCACCATGCCTTCCCAAAACAGGGAACGTGTCACCACAAGATAAATCTCCCATAAGGGATGTGCAGAGACAGGGATATAGGCTTAGGGAATCAGAGGAGTCAGGGCTGCAGGGACTAATTTATAGAGGTTTTGGAGTTTGGTGCTTCTCCCCAACCCCTCTTCATTTTCTAGTGGTATGACATAACCCTCTCAAAGCTATTTTTAAGCCCTCGTGACTGGTTTCATCTCAGGACAGATGCTGATCCCAGGAGCTGGGGGGTAATTCCCACACAGTAACATTATGGCACAGCCTTGGCTGGTCACCCTTTATACATGCTGAAACATTTTCTAAAAACACTTGATTTTTTGTAACAGAAACAAGGGAGCTGAAGAGGGGATAAAAGAAAAAAAAAAATCCCAGTTTGGCTTTCCTGATGCATTTTCTCACCCCTGAGCTTGTTGGAGGACACTGCTGGGAACAAACAGCCCTATATCTCCTTTCCAGAGCTTATCCGAGACACTCATTTTGGGATACACCAGAGCTGAGGGTTTTGACCACTTTTGGATAGCAGGGAAGACCAGGACTGTCCCTTTCTTTGGGTGCCCTTTTCCAAGCCCTCCACCTCCAGACAGCACCCAAATCCTGTGAGAGGATGAATGTCCCGTTTTACGACCAGGTTTCCCTCTTCCAGAGGGTGCAATGGGAACAAAGGCCTTTGCTTTGAGGAGAGGATATGACACCAAGATGCAGGACCCACCCTTAGCTCCTGGGGGTTTACAGGGTGCTGCCCACCACACACACAACAGACAGCTGCCCCGCCGTAATTCAAAGCCCCAGTACAAGCTGGTGACTGAGCCTGGAGCTTGCAGGATTGTCATAGGGCACCAGCCAGTTGCTCCACACACAAGGGTTAATTTTGTCCAACTTTCAGCGTAAGGAGAGCTGGTGCTTTCCTTTTGCTGTGCAGAAGTAGAACAGATACATTGCTTTTGGGGTAGGGAGAGCATCCTCCAGATGTACCAGCAGCTCACCACTCCAGAGCTGAAACTCAGCCACAGCCAAAACCGGGGGTGATCTGAGCACACACACACATGTGCAATTTTACACACACCCCACCACGAGCGAGAGCTCAGATGCTCCAGCAGCATGTCCCCACCTCACCCAAACACACAACACCCTCCCTCACTCCTGCCCACACACCCGCAAAGCTGTTTAAACAAACCATCCTATTTTTCCTACGAGCTTTAAAGGAAGCAATATATATATATATTGCAGTTGCTCCTATACTTCAGCGCTTGGGTCTTACCAGAGAGAGGGATCAAGGTAGATAGCGATGGGTAGTAAACCAATCCTCGTAGCAAACATCTTCTGAGTCAGGAAGTTTGAACCTATGTAACTGAAGTGATGTCTTCTGTAGTTTCAGGAATGGCTCACGCATCTCACCATCAACTCTGAAGTAAAGGCGGCTTCAGGAAAGTTTGTCTAATCCTTTCTAAGATACAAAGATTTAAATCCTTTGCATTTTCATCAAGTGTATTCCAGCTCACAAGGAGGAACAGATCCTCCCTAAGCACTCCAAGAAGAGCAGAGTCAAGCATGCAGGGGGTTACAAGCACTTTTTCATGACAGTCCTAGCCACGTTCCATCCCTTACAGGACCTCTCAGCAAAAAAGTAAATCAACCACAGAATCATTTATGTCTATTTTTCCCAATGCTTGGAAGCAACCAGCTGTATTTTGTTGAGCCTGTCCCAAAAAGCTCCTAACAAAGAGTAGACCAAAGCTGGAACATGTGCCAGATGATTTTGAAAGCTCTGAATGACTGCAGCAAGGAAGCAGATGGGAAGTCCCCAGGCAGACACAGCCCATTGGGATGCCCCATGCCCTGCACATTTCAGGGAGCTCACGGTGGAGGAAGGATAGGGAGAAGAGGCCACGCATTCTTCTGGTGGGCTCTCAGCATCATCTGGATGTGCTCTTCCAGCTCCCTGCCCCAGCCTCTCCTCCACAGGCAATGCTGGAGTAAGAAAGGCTTTAAGACATGATACAACTCTTGCAGGGGCCATTAAATACTCCCAGGCTCATCACCAGAGGAACTAAATTTCTTCTTTCACCATTCATGGAGATCATGCACCCTCAACCACCTCACCTGGCCCCAGGAACATCAGCTCTTGCTGTTAAACCAAGAAACAAGGCATAGAAATTCAGAGTAACCACAGCCATGTGAGGACCAAGACTCAGCAGCAGATGGTAGGAAGGACCTTCTGGTGGAAGAGCTGTAAACCCAGCTCAAGGAACAGAGGAAGGGACAAGGGGTGGACATCTAAAGCCCATTTTTCTCATTTCCCAGGAGAGCACCTCAGTCATCTTCATTTCCTAAATTCTTGAGATGATCCCAAAAAATCTGGAAATCCCAGACTTATGTAGACTACAAAGCCCTTTCCACCAGCTTGATGGGTGAATGATTCCTCACCAATTCAAACCCAACACAACCCTGCCTGCAGGTCCCCATATTTCTTCCAGTGGGCTGAGATGATGTTCTTTGCCACAGACCTTGCCTAGGAGCATCCCACCAGGGCAGGGGACACCAAAATGAATGCTTCTTAATGAAAGGAGGGAAGCAAACATCAACCGGGGGGGCAGAAAAAAAATCAGCAAGATAAAAAAGTAGAAGCCCTTCAAAGTCAGCTCCTCAAGGTTTGAAGGAACACTGCCTTAATTTCATCAACTGTGAAAACCCATTAGCATCTTACTAAAGTCCATTTAAAATATTAATCTAGAGGATATTTTATGCAAAACTGCTGCTGTGTCTTAAAAGCTGCTGCAAAAATTAACAACCACATTGGAACTCCCCTCCTGTGGCAGTCATCTCCTGGTGGGTTTAGTGAAGGTGGCAGCAGGGACAGCATTACAGGATGACACAAGGGAAGGCACAAAGAGTTTGCCCTTCCTGATGCTGGTTTTCCAGCCTGGTTATATCTGTGGGTCCCTGCAGCACGGTGCAGGGTGATGTGCAAAGGCTGCAGCACCAAAAGGTGCAGGGAAGGGGCTTTCTCAGGGCCACAGTCCAAATCCAAGAGGGATGCACAATCCTCTTCCTCCTCCCCATCAGCTCACAGGAGATTTTGGGGGAAATTCTTGCCTACACACACCCCCTAAAAACATCCTAGCTGATTATTTAACAAGCCCTAGCTCCACCACAGTGGGGAATTAGAAGGCGAGCAGCTCTGCTGTGGCCTCTGGTTAACAAAATGTATAATTAGCATCCCAAAATGAGCTTTGCCAGTGCCTATAAATACAAGCCAGCAGTGACTCAGCAAAGCTGTAGCTATTTCACCCCCAGAAAAAAATTTCCCAGGTAGTTGCATCTTGGGGTGTGCATGTCCTGGCTCCCTGGATGCTGCGCAGGTCGCCATGGAAACCCAATGGTGCTGAAATCATCCCTACTCCAGAGAATCCTGCACTAAAATTTCCCCCAGCCTAGCCAGGGGTGCCCCAAGTAGACATTGGACCAGGCTGTGGCATAAATTGGTAGCTCAAAAAGGAGGAAAATGGGGTTTTGAGCCTTTTAAAAAGCCATTCCTCGTCTTTAAAGCCACCTACGTGGCAGGAAAGATTCTTTTTTGTCTTGTATGAGGCTGTGCTGGGTACCCTGACCTTGTCAGGCACCCAGCTCACAGCCGGGTCATAATGTTATGCTGTTTTTACCTACCAAGGTTATCTTGTCAAGAGCAATCAAGGGATATGACATGAAAAAGCATATTATAACAAGGGTTTCCCACCACCTTGGGCAGCTTTGTCCATCACTAAATAATCCTGCCATGAAACCAAGCAGATTTAATAGATCTGCCCCCTCAAATATCAACACTAGTAAATTTTGAGGTTTCTAACACCCTTTCATACATCACATTAGCGGACTCCCCCAGCCCCAAGGTACAAAACCTTTTGGTTGTTAAGATTTTAAAAAGGTTAAAAGCTTAAAAGATTTTCATTTGCAAACTCACCATGCTAAGCAGGGCCCTGGAGCAGAGACAGGCAAAGTTTTCCAGGAAAAAAAAAAAATTTCAGCCCAAAAAAAACCCACAGAATGCTTGGCAACCCCCAAATTTCCATGCCTTTGTCCAAGTTTCAGAGAGCTGTTTGTGCCTGGAGGATGCCAGCACTGTTTCGCTGCAGCATTTAAACACACCGCCGCCACAGAAAAAGGAGATTTGCATTCGGAAACTCCCTGTGATTTTGCTTTCCCATTCTTATTGCAAAAAAAGATTTAGTTTGAAAGTAATTTTGATAGAAATATCTGTTTTGGCTAACCAATGCATCACACCAGGAGCACCACAGTATGGCTCAAACCCTCCTGGACCAGACACCACAGAAAGGGCACAGGAGTAATTAATTAATTACTACATTAACATTAATATTTCCAGGTAGGTATGAGCAGCTTCTGATTGGTGAAATAAGTAGGTGGTGGCCAAAAGGAGCAGAGTTTGTCTCCCATCCTAAGTCCTGCCCCAGAAGCAGCCACATCCCCATGCCCACAGCCAACTCTGCAGCAGCCCACTCTCTGCATCGCCACCATCCGGGGCCAGAGATCCCCCAGTTAATTATTTAATACCATAAATCATGGATTTGAAAGGGAAACCTTCCTATGCAACACAAGCAAGGTCACCTTTCCTTCACCAGGCCTCAGCTCTCCTGTTTCCAGGTTCAAGACCAAGACACCAGCTCTGCGGGAAAAGATGCTGTAATTACATCCAGCCCTCATGATGGTCACAGACAAAATCGGAGAACCCAGCTCTCCATCCCAGCACTGCAATGATCCAAACAAAAAAGTAAGAAAATGTCTGGGGTGAAGTTATCAGGGAACATCAAGAAACCCTTAAATTTAAGGCATCTCAGCGAGCAACGCTGTGGCCGGGCTCTGCCAGGATTGCTGGTCCCAAGGGATGCTCAACTGGCTACTACAGACTTGGCCCTGAAAATTTCACTTTAATTTTGGAAACCAAACAACCCCCAGAATTATTTAGGATCTCCAAAACTGACAAGACAGCATATCCCTAAATCTACTGATTTTATCCTTCCTACTTCTAGCCATGTCTCCAGCCACACTGGAGCATCTCTGAGCCTTCACCAGCACAGCTCAGTCCCCACAGAGCTACAGAGGAAGGAGGAGAGCCAGAAACTCAGATAAGGTCACGGACAAGGCTTTTATAAATGTAAATGAAGCCCAAGGAGTTGGCCTAATCCTGCAGGCAAGCACTCTGCAACATGCAAAAATGAGATTAGCACAAGGTCCCCTTGGTGTAGGTCGGGTCCATCTGCTTGGTATTCTCCTTGCAGAGGGTCCCCCTGAGGACAGAACTGAACCCAGAGCTCCCAAGGACATCTCCTGCCCCAGCACTGTTCTGCTTGGGTGTAATCATCCTGGCAAGTGTCAAATGGGGGGATAAAAAAAGATGCAGTTTTGGGCCAAATCAGCATTTCATTCACAGACCATCACTGCTGATGCTGCATCCCTCGAAGGGAAAGGAAAATGCAAGGGAAGCTGGAAAACCCTCTTCCAAAGCTTTGGGGAAAGGCTTATTTTTCCTTTCAGCATTTATTTGCGTAGGTTTGGTTGGGTTTTTGGTTTTTTTTTTTTTCTGAAAAGCAGCTGAAAAATCCACTTTGCTATTGAGCTCCAGCACTGGCCCATAGCCCTTGGCCGCTGCTGAGAATCCTCCAAGCCCAGTCTTGCTGCATCCCCAGTACCTCCCCAGTCCTCCCAGCTGGGCAGCCCCAGAGAAGCACAAAACCTGCTGAGCCACACTTCCAATCAGCACCTTTATGAAAGGTTTCCTCTTAAAATATAGCACCCCAAACTCCCAAGAAGACAGCCATATAAAAGCTGAGGATGGCAGAAAAGATGCTTTAATGCTTGACCCCAGCAGATGTTTTCCAGAGGCTCAACTCTGAGCACAGGCTAAGGATCAGAATAACTTATTCACCCAATTCCCAGTGTCATCTTCCTGTTTCCCATCAACCTTCCAATACCTTCCCTGCTCTCCTGAAGCATCTTCAGCCCAAACACAGAAACTGAAGGGAAACTGAGGCATACAGCATTGATGCCACCTGCCAGCTCAGCAGAAAGCATCATCCAGGACTTTTTAGCCACTCTTGCCCCCTAACAGCCTCTCTAGCAAAGCCAAAAATATGCATTCTTAAGGCTGCCTATGTAGGGCACCCCCAGCTCCCTGTCACACTCCCCACTCAAGTGCCAGCACAGATGCTCACAGGTCTCCCCTCTGCTAATTTCCAGCTCTGTTTGCACAGATAAGCCATCCCTGAGCAGACTCAGCTCCCCTTGCCGGGGTGATTAATAGCGGTTTTTCTAGTAAAACAAAAGGCCATTAAGAGCACTAATATTTGTGCTCCCTACTCCTTGCCTACTTCATTTCATACTTCAATGCAAGTCGTGAGCGCTTTCCCTGACAAGAAATTAATAAGGGCACAAAGCCACATTGATTTCCCTTGTTACAAGGGATTGGATACATCTCCCTGAACCCAGAGACACCCAGATCCTCTGCCTGTGAAAGCAAGGATGCTCCCAGTTTCATCCACACTGATAAGGGATAAATCCCAGACCAGGGTGGAAATTATGAGGATGCCTGTCTATCTCCATCTGAGATCAAGTGTTTAAATATTAAGGAGAAGGGCAGTATTTCTAGAGGGCTTCCAGCTGACCTGATGATAGAGGGAGCCATGGACAACCCCATCCCAGCCCCACAGCATGAACTCTGTTAATAGAAGGAGAGCAAAGTTTCATTAAAAGCAGCTCCAAGCAGCCCAGACCCCACAGCCTCTAAAGAATTTAGGAGTTGGGAAATAAACCCCAAGGGACCAAACCCCAGGGGGAAGAGCCCTACTTTGGGATTACTCACTGGTACTAGCTCCTCTGAGGCTTGCATTGGGACAACCTCCCCTTGCCAAACCAACCTCCAAGCCAGAAGAAACACCCTTACTCTAAGACCATTTATAGGAAGACTGAGGACCCTTGAATCTTTTTATACCAATGGTCCCACCCTCCCCAGGTGGGATGTATCTAGGCAAAAGCCTTGAGGAGGGAAGTCTTTGGGTTTGTTTGGGCTATCAGCTGGGGAGGTGATTTGCTCCAAGGTGGGCAAGTCAGTATAACACAGGCCAACTGCCCTGTGTGATGGGATAGGTGTTTTCCATTAGGATACACTAATTCATTAAAATATAACCTTTTTTTTCTCAGGTTAGAAGTCATTTCCCATTTTTGAAAGCAAAAATTTCCCATTTTTGGAAAGCAGTTGTGAACTTTCCCATGTCCCATTCCCAACAAAGCAGATGGTTTTCCAGGTCACACCCATGTTGCAAATCCATTTTAATAGGCTTTTTTTTACCCACTTAAAGGAAATAAGTCGACCTGAAATCACCCAGCCTGAGCACACTGACTGAGTAAAACCATCGCTGCTCAAAAACTAGTGGCAGTTTTGAATCTTCATCCTCAACACGGCCAGGCTGTGATTTGAAATTCAAGGATAGGATACGCTGCTCGCTGGGATGAGCAGATGCTGGGGGTTTGGAACCTCTGTGATGTGGCTTTGAGCTGGACCCTGGTATTGAGGGTGCCGACCACAACACCAACACCAGGCAGAGCAGGCAGCACTGGGCCTGCTGGGGTGTCCTGGTGAAAGCCCTCAAAAAGAGTGCATCATGGACCATCTCACCAAAAAATCCCTGATTATCACTGAGAACGAGGATTTTAATTTCATCCCAGCCCTTGCCTGGCGAGCCAAGAACTAGCAAGCTGGGGAGCCCTTTCTCCCTCAAACTGAGCATCAAGGACTATGTTTTGGAGCATCTCAGAGATTAATTTCCACATCCCATGTTTCAAGTGGTCCAAAGGTAAAGTCAGTCCTGGAGAAGGCTGTTTCCCATGGGATTTCTCCAGGAGAAGTAAGTGTCTGCTGCCGCAAGAATGCAGCAGGATGGGACTTGTGAGTATGCAGGCCACGGAAAGAGGATGGAGATGGGGGAAAAAGACAGGTTTTGAAACATTTCTCTAAACATGCTTCTTCAAGGATTATTTTCTTTCTCCTTCCTTGTTTCTTACCATATTCTCTGCAGGTTTTCCCTGGGTGGCTGGGACCCGAGGCACTCCTGGGCTCAGTGCTGCTAACACGTATTTCTGTATTCTCACATCTCTCCTAGCTAATCTTTAGGGAAAGAGGAATTGA
>NW_010235740.1:84877-86732 GCF_000690775.1 Eurypyga helias
GGTGAAAAACTGACTGACACTCCAATCAAAATACAAAAGAAACAGAAATAAATGGCTCTGAAAAGAATCGCTATTTAATTAGAAATTACATCTGTGCCAGTGAGTCACGGCGGGGAAGCGATACATCAGCGGGCTCGGCAGCAAAGGGCACCTGCCAACAGCATGATAATGGGGACCGGCTTCATCCAAGGGCTGCGACAGGAGATTTTGGGGGGACAGAGGGGACCCCTGCCATGGGGATCCCCTGCTAAGCCTTGCCGAGCTGAGAGCCACCCTGCAGGAACCAGCCTGGCACAACCCTGGAAAATAAAATGCCTGTGAGCTCGAAAGCTTTGCAGAGAAATTCCCTCCCAGCAGTTTTCCTGCTGGAATGGGAAAATCCCCAGTAAATCAGATCTAATGAAAGGCATAAATAAAGACTGCAGAATGAGGGAGGGAGAAAGATTAGGGAGGTGGGAATAAAACGGCTCCTCTCCCTCCATTATGCTTCAGCAGCAACCCTCCCACAGGGAAACCCCAACCCTCCATCAGTAGGGTACCAAAGCAGGGCAGCACCTGGGGATCCCCCCAAGTCCTTTGGAAGACCCCGAGGAAGGTGGGATGGGGTAGGAGAAGATCTGACAGGGAGGTGGGGGACATAGATCAGTCACAATTGGCATGAGATGCTGAGAGTGGGGTGGTCCATGACCCCCTGGTTCTGGGCTGTGATGCATAGCACCATCCTGGGGGAAGTCCCTGCTGAAAGCTGTGTCCTTCATCGAGTTCTTCACCAGGATGGAAAACAGCAAATAAAAGCAGAAAATAAATTTTAAAAAAGAACAAAACAACAACAAACACTCTCTTTCTGTTCTTCTTCCACAAATGAATCCAGCAGCAGTTGGGCTGTGCTGCGCAACAGCAGCTGGAAACTTAGTGACTGTCATGGCAGGAGGGAGGCAGGTTGGATGGACATCCATCCCCACAGCCGCCCCACAGCTTCACCCCCCAGTGCTGGGGGTGCGGGTGTCCAGAGGTGTCCCTCAGCATGGGAGCGTCCATCCTGAGCTTTGGAGCAAAGGAAAGCAGGAGTGAAGGGTGGGGAATGCTGCAGGCTTGTCTTCTCAGGTGTCTTGTAAAGGTTGAGCACATGCCACAGCCTTCTTATCCCTGTCCCAGGGGAAGAGCTCGCTGGTGCCTCTCATTTCACATCCTCAAGACACCATCCAGAGGTCTCAGAAGGTCATAGGAAACATATCTCAGGCCTCTGACCTCAATCTAGAGACTCTGGAGATCCCCGCAGGGTCTTTTCTGCTGCCTCAGCTTCACCAGCATGGAAAGCAATTTCCAAGGTGGGGTTTTGGGCAGCACCAACACTCAGGGTCCAGCTCTCCAGCATTGGTAAATGGGTATTGTCAAGTAACTTTTATCAACATGGCTCAAACCGAAACTTCCTGGGCTGCTGGTACCCAGAACAGAGGTGACAAGCCTGTGGGAGAGGGGAAGAACAGGTCATGGATGGAGCAGTGTTTCCTCCTCAGCCCAGGTCTCAGCCACCCACTTTATTCCCCACTGTTGTTTATTCAGGTCAAAATCATTCGATATCTTTTATTACCTTCCCCTGATCTACTGTGCGCATTCAGAGGTGAGACCTCACCCATCCCGCATCACCAGTCCAAGGTGGATTTCCCAGGAGCAGCACCTCCATCTCAGTTTTACCACCTCAACGCTTTCCCAAAATTACTGTCCTAATATCCTCACTGATTTTTGGCTCTGCTTGGTTAATGACATTAACCTGCTATTAGAGGAAATCAAAGCCTGGGAGCAGAGGAGAAAGTGTCCTGGTTGCTGGACACCCAGGTGGCCACATTGTTCCCAG
>NW_010235740.1:86750-87163 GCF_000690775.1 Eurypyga helias
AGAGGATGTTCGTGTTGAAACCTTCCCGCCGACCATGAGGTTAGCCTGGAAAATATCGTCACAGTAAGGCTGTGACTGAGACCGCTCACCGGCATCTAACCCGACTGCCCCCTGGGAATCAGAAGAGCCCCCAGAGCATCATCTCGCCGCTCGCTGAAGGATGACTCAGTTCGAGTCCACGCCAAAAAGTGTGTTCAGCACTTTTGAAAACACCCGGTAGGAGGCAATAAATAACATGTATGCGCACACGCCGCCTCTTGCAAACCTGGGATTGCCACCTATCGTCACAGTTCAGCTCCAGGACAGGCACCTCTCCTTCCTCCCATTGCTGCTAAACCGAATGGATTTTCCTAGGCTGGATCCCCGCTTCGGGCCCACTCCCTCCCCGAGTTGGTCGCACCCTAGATCAGACC
>NW_010235741.1:0-10422 GCF_000690775.1 Eurypyga helias
CGGGCAGCCGCGCCGGGGGCTCGGGGCGGGAGCTCTGCGGGCACCCCGCGTCCTACAGCCCCTACAGACTACGTATGCCACCCGAAATAATCCTGATAAGCATCGCTCTTCATAACCGTTATTGGCCATCTGTCACCGAAAACATGCTAAATTATTAACTCCACAGAAAGTTCTCCGACGAGGCTTCTGGGTTGTCCAATTTAGACAAAATAGGGTTGGGTTTGGTTTTTGTTTTCATTATAGCATTATCCTCCTCCTCTCACAAACAAACCTCACTTAAATAATACCCAGCGCTCTGACAGGAACTTATAGAACCATAGAATCATGGAATGGTTTGGGTTGGAAGGGACCTTAAAGAGCATCTAGTTCCAACCCCCCTGCCATGGGCAGGGACACCTTCCACTAGACCAGGTTGCTCAAAGCCTCATCCAGCCTGGCCTTGAACACTTCCAGGGATGGGGCATCCACAGCTGCTCTGGGCAACCTGTGCCAGTGCCTCACCACCCTCTCCGGGAAGAATTTCTTCCCGGTATCTAATCTAAACCTCCCCACTTTCAATTTAAACCCGTTACCCCTTGTCCTGTCACTACAGGCCCTTGTAAAAAGTCCCCCCCAGCTTCCTTGTAGCCCCTTCAGGTACTATTGAAGGTACCTTGTTAGCAAACAAAAACATGACTCCACGTGGATCCTGGAGCAAGAAAAAAGGAACCATCGACATGAATGTCAGATTTGTCCCAGTGAAGGACTCCACATGCTGACAACTTGCTATGACTCCCCCCAAACACTCCAGAATGAAACTGCCAGCCTTCAGACCCAGGGGAGCCACAGAAGGGTGAGAAACCCAGCAGCGCGTATAAAACTTTCACTGCAATGTTTGTTTGGTTTTTTTTTTTTTCTGTAGCAATTAGATCTGTATTAATAATTATTACGTTCTTCACATTTAAACTTGCAGTAATAAGAAATTCTTGGCTTTACTTTTATATAAGGTGTGCTTCCTCTTTGCCCTTAAACACAATTTTGAGCATAAAACTTGGTGCCCCTAGGTAACAATTCCTTACATACTGGGTATGCGTAGACATGAATTCCAGGCAGGTCTCTGGGTACACATTTTCCCATCAAATACTTTCTACACAATCCCCTCCGACCAACCCAACCATTCAGTATGCACTGATCTCACTGGAGAGACAAATGGTGCAACATCCATGTCAGCCATAAACTTCCCATATTTTTAATACAGTAAGGCCAACCGTGTGAGGTTCAAGGAGGCCAAGAGCCGGGTGCTGCACTTGGGTCACAACAACCCCCTGCGACGCTACAGGCTGGGGGACGAGGGGCTGGAAAGCTGCCTGGGGGAAAAGGACTTGGGGGTGTTGGTCGACAGCGGCTGAATAGGAACCAGCAGTGTGCTCAGGTGGCCAAGGCGGCCAACAGCATCCTGGCCAGCATCAGGAATGGTGTGGGCAGCAGGAGCAGGGCAGGGATCGTCCCCCTGTACTGGGCACTGGTGCGGCCGCACCTCAAATCCTGGGGTCCGTTTGGGGCCCCTCCCTACAAGAAAGACATTGAGGGACTGGAGCATGTCCAGAGAAGGGAAGGGTCTGGAGCACAGTTGCCCGGGAGGAGCGGCTGAGGGAGCTGGGGGTGTTCAGCCTGGAGAAGAGGAGGCTCAGGGGAGACCTTATTGCTCTCTACAGCTGCCTGAAAGGAGGGTGCAGAGGGGTGGGGGTTGGTCTCTTCTTCCAAGTGACGAGCAACAGGACAAGGGGAAACGGCCTCAAGTTGTGCCAGGGGAGGTTCAGATTGGTTATTAGGGAAAACTTCTTCATGGAAATGGTTGTCAGGCATTGGAACAGGCTGCTCAGGGAGGTGGTGGAATCACCATCCCTGGAGGTATTTAAGACATGTAGATGTGGTGCTTATGGACATGGTTTAGTGGTGGACTTGGCAGTGCTCGATTAGGTTAACAGCTGGACTTTATGATCTTAAAGGTCTTTTCAAACTTCTAAGATTCTGTGATTCTATAGGACCCAACCTGGACCTTTCCACAAAACTCTGCAGCTTTTAGATTTACTGCATTCTTTTCCTGACAGATCAGATGGTTACAATAGGGTACCTTAAGTCTGCCAGAGAGGTGATTTTGAAGATGAATGGAAAACTGTTTTCAGTGATAAATGCTCACTCTCACTGAAAGTTCAGGCAAGAACATCTATATCACTGTGACTTGGTAGCAGGCCACACTTTTCTTTAGAACTATGTCAACAGAAATATATTAGCCAGACTTCCTTTGGGTATTACATTTGTTTTATGTATTTGCTATCCCCCTTATATTGCGGGGGGTTGAAGAGAGAGAGAAAACGGGGCACAAGTGTGACTGCAGCTTGTTTTCTGCCTTAGAGAACAACTGCTTGTTGCTGACTTTATGATTCACTAGGTAAATTACTGGCCTCAAGAATAATAATTATGATGCAAATTAAGTAGAAACTATGTTTCTCTCTCTGATTCTCTGTGTGTTTACCAAGGGGGGAAAAAAGCGCGTTAGATTATCCTTCCATTTCTATACCTGTAACAATATGAAAGGTGTGAATCCTTCTGCGTAACACGTATATCTGCATTTGCTTGTTTTTCCTTAAAAGTTTCAGAACCATTTTCTGCCCTTTCTCCCAGTTCACCATTCTGTGCTGATTTCTCTAAGTATTCAGGGCACGAAGATCATGCCCACCCCACAACATAAGACTTTCCACTTTAAAAATGGTTAAGATATACCCATGTTCAAATGTTTCCACATACAGCAAGTCAGTAAGGAAAAAAAATAAACAACCTTTTGCTGAAATTTAATCCGTGTTTTGGTTTCTCGCAAATAAAAGAGAAATTTCATTGTAACCACCTCCCTAGAAATACAGAACTCTACCACGAAACCTAATGTTCTCCAACTGTTAAGAAAAATAGCACTTAAATGTTTTAAATCTTATATCCAGGGCTAGGAGGAAGAAGGAGGAAATGCATCTTTTGCTTGAATTCTACTCTACATGCAAACTCAGGCTGAGTTTGTTTGTTGTTCTAATTTCCCCACTCAGAATTTCCATCTCAGGAAGGATGAAAATAATGAACTTTCTGGTAAGAAACACAGAGCTTCAGAACACCAGCAAGCTTCCTTTCCTTACAGTATTACATACATTCATAAATAAAACAAATGTCACACTGTCGCTGTGCCACCTCTCAGATTAACAAGGGGGGGTGTTGCAAATACAAAGAAGTCCTGTTAGAAATGCATACATGAAGTTATGCATACCAAATTTATTTTGTCCTGATATGATATCTTTTACACATATTAAATACAATTCAACATTTTAAATTAATTATTCATCACAAGTGAGATTTTTTAGAAGAAATAGAAAGTAAACTTGAACTTTCTGTAAAAAAATTATTAAAATAATAAATTACTATGTCCTTTGAAATATTTATAATAGCATGTATGTTGCAGCAACTTTGCATCTAAGTTACTACATTTTAGTTAATGACAATTAATATTGAATCATAAAGTGTGGGATTATAAAGCCTGTAGAATTTCCGAGGTTGTTTTTTCTTACTAATTTGTGGCAGCTTTGCTGCTTTACTTCAGCCTGGCAATAGGATGCGAGAGACAGAGAAATGTTTCACCAACAGAAAATTGTCAGTAATTCAAATGGGGACAATTTTTCACCTATGATTTTGGTCCTGAAAACACTTTCTGTGCGTAAACAGTGAGAGACCAACAGGTTCATTCACATGGTAAATCTAAGTCCTTACACCTTTTCATAGATCCAGTGTCACTATTTTAACATTTTTCATGAATCAAATGGCTACAAGAAGTCAAAGAATCTGGAGTCCCAATGGAGAAATAAGCTTGATGTTATGTCAACTGTTTATATTTTACCAAGCATAAAGATATATTGCCACCGTATATACAGACTCTACTTGTATTCCAACCCTGCCATTTGGGCTAATGAGTTATTCACCCATCCCTTTACATAAACTAAGGGACAGCCAACCTTTCTAGCCCAGAACAAAATATTCAGATCACCACATGAGAGAAAAAGGGAATGGGGGAGAAGTTCAGAGGCAGATAAGTGTCCACCTGAGACTGGCCAAGCTGGCATGTGGTTCAAGAGTTGGCTTGCCCTTTTGCGCAGGCAACCCAGCAGCGATTCGGGATACTCTGTCATCTATTCCTATAGAAGGACTATAATGGGGGAGAAGATGACACAAATTATGAACCAGTGGCAATCACTGAGTTAGAGAACTTGACTGGAACTACTTTATTATATTAGCCATTTGGAAAATGTTGAACTAATCCAAGAATGCCAGTGTACTTTTATGATTTCTTGCAACGGATGGGGTGGAAAGGCCTTTTCAGCAGAGGCAGGCCTATTAATCACATGAGCTGAGTTCTGTTCCAGCTCTTCCTCAAACTGCTGCAGTTTGACCTCTCTGTCCAACTCAGCAAGTTACATAAGCAGGAGCGTAACTTTAAGCTATGACTAATCCTGCAGGATCAGCAAAACCAATCCAAATGAGTTCAGAATCACACAATTATTTTTTGAATCACAACATGCGCCTGGAAACAGAGTTTCTCAGCTTTTACCTACTCAAGTAATTCAGTGATAGTTTCATTCCATTAACATCACCATGTCCTGCTAATACCCTGGGGAGTACACCTACATTTGTCAAATCCTGGGTAGTGAGCTTGAGCATGGGAACTCTGATAGTCTGCATTGTTCAGAACTTAATAACACTCTCTTGACCTGTTTGGAGCTCTAAATAGCCCTTCCCAGGAGAAACCTGCAGTAGTGGGGAAAGCCCTGAGGGCTGCAGGCATGATTTGGTTAGTGTCACTTGGCCTGGGACTTGCCCAGTCTTGGTCAGAAGATCCGATGCAGTTGCAGTGTCAGAGCACAGGCGTGCTGTAAGCCCGATGACCAAACCACCGAGGGACATCAGCGCTCCAGTCAACCCCTGCAGCAGCCCACAGCATCGTCTTAGTTTGGTCTCTCTCCTTCCTGGGTTAATCTGGGAAGCACTTGCTTTTCATTAAAATTTGATGACTCCATCTCGAGGTAAGTCTTAGGGCATTCAATCAAAGCTTTATAGGGAACTGGTCTGGGGCTGTAGCAGAGAGTCCTGGGGGACAGAGTTCAACCAAGCAATTTCTCATGAGTGAGACTGCTGTTATTAGATTACACACTCTTTAGAAAAGACCTGGAAAAACACTGGGCATGAAGTGATCAGTCACAGATTCTTAGGAGATTGTAAAGAAGGATCAATGATAATTCCTCTCCCATGGGGCAAACGATGCACACTTAACTGCTCCTCTCTCTCATCTGGCACAGAAACACTGAAAATACCTTACCTTGTTATATTCTTCAGCCTGCATGGGAAAACTTCTCTTTGTGTCTAATCTCTGTGACTCTTTTGTTACATTCATTTAGAATTTCCCTTACTGCAACTTGTGAATGCTTATTCTCTTGCTGTTGCACTTACTGAGAAGAATGTCTAGCTTTCCCTCTCTCAGTAACTGCCGACAGCAATTAAATTCCCCTCTAGTCTTTTTATTTTCCATTTATCTTAAACAATCTCCATTACCTCGGACCTGCCTAGTACAGCATGTGTTCCAAGCTCTTAACCAACTTGGTGGCTGGCCAGTGGGTTTGCTCTAGTTTGACAGTCTCTCTTATGCTGGTGGGCCCAAAATTGTAGAGTACTGCAGGTGCTGCCTCCAAATAACAAGTAGAGGGCATTAATCACTTCTTTTGTCCCGGAGACTGTGCTATTAATAATGCAACCTGTTGTATAGTTAGCTGTCATTACCACAAAAGGGTACTGCTCTCTCACACTCAGCTTGACCAGGACTCCCAGGCTTCTTCCAGCAAAGTCAGTCCCCTGCCTGTTGGTATTATATGAGGTTATTCTGGCTGGGGTGCAGAACTTTATGTTTGTTTTTGTTAAACAACGTAAGGTTTCATGTCAGCCCATTTTTAAAGCTTGTTAGGGGGCTTTTGAGGAGCAGCTCTGCCCTCCAGGGTTTTGACCCCATAGCTTGGTGTCATCTGCAAACATGCTGAGGGTTTGACTCCCAGGAATTGTGCAGGACAGTGATAAAAAAGCCCAGCAGCTGGTTGTATAGCCCAGAGTTGTTAGTGTGAAGGCAACTGCTGTATTCTACCATGTATCAGGTACCTTCAGATATCAGGGCAGAATGTAACAGTATGACATCAATGTCAGAAGCTTTTTGGGGGATCTATGTACTCCCTCCTGTTTTCCTACCCTGTACCAGAAAATGTTCCTGGCTGATGATGAGTATGAAAAAGATGATTCTTCAACACGCTGGTCCTCTGTTAATCAGTCTGTGCAACTTAACTGGCTTTTAGACACACCGTGTGCTGGGATACTGTGAGAATATCCATGTTTGAAAGCTACTCCTATAGCAATGGCATTGGCATTTCTAATATCTCCACTAGAGATGAGATTTCTCTCAAGTGTCATTAAGATAATAACAAAGTATTTATGATATATAACATAGCTACAAAGGTTTATGGAGACCTGGATGATAAAATGAGAAAACTGCCTAATCTACTTATATTAAAATACATGCAGAGATTTACCAGCCATTGGGGATTTTCCAACCGTACTTGTTCAGGGGCATGATTACTGTCCACACCCAAGCTGGTTCACAAGAGAGCTACTTCAGCTATAGCAGCTACCTGTTATATTCCTGGCATTGCTTGGAGTGTTCTTATCAAAGCATAAACCCCTTGCACTTCTGGGGATTACTGGCATTAAAGTCTTTGGTGTTACCATCTGACAGGATGGATTTTTTCAGGGTCTAAAATCTAGTTCAGATGTTGCATGCTGTTTGAACATCTCTGGATATCACTGTGACTATTTGTCTCTTCTACTCCCAATTATTATTTTTTAAATTATTATTGTTTTGCATTTTTTTTCTGCCAAATTGGGATGTCATAACTTTTGAGCTTGTTGCTGAACTGTAGCGTACAGTGCAGCTGTAATAGGTAAAACAAACTATGTGGAAGCCATTTGTGAGATGTGGGACATCTTGGGGCAGTAATCCCAACAGCTGATGCAGGTTAGTCAGCACTTGACAGATCACATTATTTGCAGCCCATCCAAATACCAGAAAAGTTAGAGGCAAATTCAGAGGACATTATTTGACTGTGCACTCCAGTGTTTCTTGAGCAGTTCACCTTGTTTTTCTCCTTTCCACTGTGACAGTACACAGTGGAGAAGGGTAGGTGATTCTTTATGCCACTATTCCTTTTCTTGTAGGAATAGAATCAGGGAAAAGTAGTCAATACGGCCACTAAGCTCTTTAAAATATATGGAAGCATTCTGTTCCTACATGGTTTTGCTCAGTTAAATCCCTTGCTGTTCATCTATACTTGGACCCTCTGTTGACAAGGTAATATTTTCATATATTGATAAAAAGGCACTATCAGGTAGTATAGGAGTAATATTTGTATTTTCAAATAGCTGCACTTCTGCAGGGAAAATATAAAGAGCTCAGATACGCTTGGAAGAGGCAATTCTGTGTCAGATGGAAGCAGCAGGACACAAAACAGGAAAGAGTATCAAGTCTGACAGTTCTTTAGGCAAGCTGTTCATTTGACCAAAGGAGTGGGCAATATGCCCTTGGCTTACAATCGAGACTGAAAAGCTTCAGTCCTTTACATCTGCCTGTGGAAGTATTACCCTTGTTTGTCCTTGATTGTGTGCAGTACAAAGACAGAAGCATAAATCATCTTCCTTTCATCACCCAACAGTCACAAAAAATCAAAATAATGCATTTTCCCCCTACTTTTAACCTGGCAGCTATTTGTCTGCAGATACTGGTTATGAAAAGAATTCATACTATAGTTTTTCAGGAAAGTTGCACTAAAAATAATTCATTACTGAATCTTCCTGTCAGTAACATATGGGATTAAACAATTTCAGTCAGTCAGTTCTGAACCCAGATAAACTTCTAAGCAAACTATTTTATTTTAAAAGGAATGTCATAAAGTAAAACCAGAGACAACGCTGAGCTTCCAGAAGTAGAAAACTTTATAATTGCACATAGTTGAATGTTACAAAATGTTAACACTAATTTAGGGATAATAAGGTCCTTTCCACAGGACTCTGACAGTCTTGAATTCCTTCTCTGATATGATAGCTTAGTATAATAATTTTCAGGTAGAGTGGATAATCTTGTAGTAGGTTTTTTGACAGATTAGATATACTGTAGTTAGAACCAAGCCGTCGAGGATGTAGAAGTTTGTAGGAAGATTGTAGCCCTATTGTCTTAGTGGCTGTTTTAAGATACTCTGGGGATCTGCCAAGTTCCATGGTTTGATAGATCTCCTGTTTCTTATCTGAGGATTAGTCTGTAATGGTTCAAAGATGCTGAAATACCTGTGTCCTCACCACCTCCCCTGAACGTATATACTCTGCCTCTTGGACAATCCTATCACGAGGTCCAGAAAATACCTACAGACAAAATCAATCTATAATTTGCGGTCTGTAAACTGTGTCCACGCATAGAAGTTGGTATTTGCTGCCTGTTGAGGCCTCCCCACTTCGGCAAAACAACAGTTTTAAATAAATATTTGGCAGAAAGGTGAGTCATTGTTAAAGGTAAAATGATTACATTCTGAGCTTGACAACCATCCTTGCATATTAATAAAATCCATAACAACCATCCCTTGACAGGAACTAAACCACAAAACCATCCTCTGCACAATGAAAATAGTTTTAATTTTGTCTGAAAAGGACTTCTGCATCCTGATCTTCTTTGCTCAGAGGTGGGCATCTGCCTTGTTCTGCTGACTGGGGAAACAAGGGCGGAGACAGTTAACTAGATGAGCTTATTGAGCAACACTGACTGACAGTGGGAACCACAGCACTCCTCCTTCCAGAAATGTTCTGTGGTGAAATGGCCCTTAGGAGTCATTACAGCCTGATGTCACTTCAAAGCAACAGCCCTCATTGCAGCCTGTATTAGCCTCAAAGCAGATTTAGATTATGTCCACCAGCAATTGCTCCCTTAGGACTGTTTCATTCTGCTTTTCATCCAGAAAGTCAAATGGAACTGGACGACAAAAACCACAGAATGTCACCTGTGGTACAGAACCGTTAAAATACAGCAATGTCAAATGAACATGGCACAGAGGAAACATGTAAGTGAAAAGATGTTTAGGATGTTGATGTTAAAATCATAAGGAAAAATATCACCAAATGCCTTCCCAAATACACAGTTCTAAACCAAACCCACTCAGTTAAGACTCTGGAAAAACTGCTTTGTGGACATGCCCAGTATACTATGCTGCTTTACAGCAATAATAAATCTTTACATAGCTCTACAGAAACCACCACCAATGCTGAGAAAATGCCTGAGATACAGAGTAAACCTCAGTAACTGAAGTTGTGTGGAAAACAACTCATTTGTTGTATTTTACCTAAAAAGCTGTAAAGACTCTGTGTACGGAGTCTGGCCAGGATGGAGTTAACTTTCTTCAGAGCAGCCCAGATGGTGCTATCTTCTCCCCCACCCCTCCTCCCCACCCCCTCATTGAGCAAGTTGGGAGGGGTCACATCCAGGACCCAAACCAGCCAAAGGCATATATTCCATACCATATAAATTTCTGCTCAGCAATAAAAGCTGGGTTAGAAGGTGGCGGGTTTGACTTCCAAGGTGGCTGTTGCTTGGAGACTGGCTGAGCATTGCCCTGCTTTGAGAGGTGGTGAGTGATTGCCTTGGCATCACCTGGGCCTTTCACCCTCTCTTCCCTTCACTTATTAAACTGTCTTTCTCTCAACCCAAAAGTTCTTTTGCTTCTGCTCGTCCTCTGTGCAGTGTCCCACTAGGGGAGGGAATGAGCAAGCAGCCGTGTCGGTGCTCCGCTGTTGGCCAGGGTCAACTCACAACCGTTGGTAAGGATCTTCTCTAAATCAGTAACTATTTTGTCTTCTCATCACCATTATCTGGCAGTGAATTTACTGTAACAGATCAGGGATCTTGGTCTGAAAAATAAGTCTGAAGGACAAATTCTTCTTTCCAGCAGACTAATCTGCTAGAGAATGTACATTATTAAAATCAGGGGGTGGGATCAGACAGGACTTAAAAGAAACCTGAAGAGGTGATTTCATTCATATCTGCTTACAGCAGGACACATGCTGCCTCTCAAGCCACAGAGGCACCAGGAATCAAAAGCATCTTTCAGCTGTGCAAGGCATTGACTCCCAGTTCATGGCTGATACTGAGCTCCAAACCCTGTGGGAGCCAAAAGGTATCAGATAAGTAGTCATTACAGAAAGAAAAATACCACCCCACACATCGCTCCTCCAACCATAGCCCCCAGTCCTCCTCTAGCTCTTCCCTCCCAGTTCCTGCTG
>NW_010235741.1:10453-13860 GCF_000690775.1 Eurypyga helias
CAATGAACTGGGTCTAAACCATTTTGACAGTTGTTGGAAATCCCCGTCATCAGAAGATGCTATGCCTCACGACTGGAATGCTGCTTTCTGATGTCCGACTTAAATCTTACTTGGTTTAAGGATATTGCTTCTCATCACATCTTTATGTGCCCAGAAGAAGTCTTTACCTAGTTTTTCAGTACTTGAGAAATAGTATCATGTTTCTCTCCAATTTCTTTTCCTACTAAAACGAATTGAAAAGTAGGATTCTTCTAATGTTAAATCACTAATCCTCACTCATTCTTGGAGCATGTATTTAAAGCTTCTGTCCTATTTTGGAACTAGATGATCTTTAAGGTCCCTTCCAACCCAAACCATTCTATGATTCTATGATTTTTCAGCTCTGAAACTGGATTACCTATTACTCCAAGTTTACTTGTGAGGCTCTAAATGTTTGATGAAAGACGTTGAACTTGCAGAGCTGCACTGCAATCAGCTCTACAGCACTATAAACAGCTAGAGCTGGCCAGATTATGCACTGCAAAGAGATAATCTAGGAAAATTATTTTAATAATCCATTCTGTAGTTGGTTCAGATCCTAGTGAAGACATTTCTTACAAGGCTTAACAGTGCAACCTGCTGCAGGTAGCAGGTTCATGAGCGGCTCATAGCAGACACTACTACATCATTTGTTATTGTCTCTGGTAACTCAACCTGATGGCAGCATTTTCAAGTAGTAAGAAATACTTTTATGCAAATTACGACTTGGGCTAAAATTGTGGTATCTTTAGGTTGAACAGCCAACATGCATGCAAATGAGGGGTCTTAATAAAGAAAAAAAAATCACCGTTAGTCTTTCAGCTTTCATCAGAATGTTTTACCTCAGGTAAATCAGTCCTAACTCTGACATTCCTCTGCTATGAGACTTTCTGAAACAACTGCAAAACTTAATCTGCACTTTTGCCTCAAATACAGCCATAAACTAGAAATTAACCCAAATACTGTATTCCTTTTTTACTGGCTCATTCAATTCCATGGTAGTAAATACTGAGTAAATGGTCAGTCTATTTCCAACATGCAGTCTCTGACAGTTTAATTAATCTAATGGCAAAATGCTATTAGTTACCTACTACTATTAGTTACTATTTGAGTATTTTTCTCCGTACGATAAACGAAATGAACCCCTGAAAAAAAATATTATACCAGTAGCTAAAAGAGGTATTTGTCATATGCTTTTATACCAGTAATATATTAAATTTGAAAGTGGCATACGTACAAACGTCCCCTGATCTGGAACAAACCTTTTACCTGACAGCAAGGAGATCTAAATCCAATTTAAAAGACCTAAATACATCTTAAAAGTAAACTTAGAGGAGATCTTGCACTTACAGAAACATGTAGTGATACCTGATAACGTCAGCCATGTCACTGATGTAAATCAGCTCTCAATTAAAAAATCATTTTACAGTGAAGTTTTATTAAAGACAACAAACACAGAGGTGCTGTTCCTGCTTTCACATCAGTGCACAGCACACACCCACGCAAGCAGATCGGCTGTAAAGGGTATCTTTCTAGTCCACTCAAGAGCTTCACAGATCTGTAGATCAGCACTTGAAATCAAACAACAGTTCCTGAAACCAAGCAACATCAATTTTTGGTCAAAAATCCATGACCATTTAAAGCAAGATGATGACTTAAAATCATGCTAAAAAAAGAAAAGAAGGCTCCTAGTTCAGCTTTCTGACTTGCCTTATATAGTTGTGCTAAAGGAAAAAAGGGAGCTGAGCCAACACTGTACAACCTCAGCTAGAAGGCATCTATATGGCAGCTTATGTGAGGCAATGGTGCCACCCAATGTCCACAAATTACACATAAGCTTGGGGTTTTTTATTGATCCAAAAGCAAGCAAAAAAACCCCAGAAAAACAACAAACGATATATAATGCTTATTAGTAATCATACCTGTACGCCAAAGCTTGGCTTAGACGTAAGATCAACATGTGCTAGATTTCAAAACAGACAAATATTTCATGTTTCTTTTGTTTTGGCTTGAATTCTCTGTAAAATGGGTATTAGCACAGCCCAGGTAAATCCAGACAAGCTGTCAAAACACATCTACCAGCATTTTCCTAAGGTCCTCATTATTTTAGTTCCTCATTTTCTTAGGGGCCCCTCATGGGGATGAGAACATGTTCCAAGCAGTGCACGGACTTCACTATGACGCTACTAAAACCACGTCTCTTGCACAACAAGCCAGTTTTCATCCACGGAGTCCTGAATCTAGCCCTTGGTCAAAGGACAGTAACTTTTTAGAAAGGCAACCATCCATAACTATAAAGAATTCAAACAAGTTTACCATATTGGAAATGTTTACTAGGAGATCAATAATGACAGCCTGTTAAAAGCGTACATCTTGGGTTTGGTTTGTTTTCATCCTTCTACTGGAGGAACATTGCATGATTATGTCTAAAATAAAAAAAGTGCTCTGATAAGTATATACCTCTTGTACAAGTAATTCTAAGTTTGTAAGTAAAACCAAACAATGGATTATTTGCAATACGTTGCAGAAAACACTTTCTACACTATAAAGCATACTGCCAGCTTGTTGAACTATCTTTAACCCTTCAAAATAATCTAGAAATGTAAATACAAGACACTACATGCAGCAAGTCACACTGATGTTTACACAATCATCCACATCACAAAAAGTAGCCTTGTGTTAAGATCTATATGCTTGTAGTAGAATGTTCTGGTAGTTTCTCAAATAGTACTTGGTTCTTCCCACTTGCCAGTCCTTGGTACATCTATGGGTTTGTGCTGCCTTATTTTCACCACATTCATAACTGAATCTTATGGTCACCTAACAAATTAACAAGCTCCCTTCATAGGCCTTTAATATCCAGAATACACATATTATTTCTCAGTCAAGCATATCCAGTATTTTTTTCTTCAAAAGAATCATTTTCATAGTTTTGTATCTACCACCTTTGTGACATTGCTTAAGAAGGGAGCAATTTGAACTATTATAAAAGTGTCTGTACAGCAGATACTGATATTATATTGGTGGGATTTTTTGTCTTTTTTATTTTTTCACATACGTCAAAATTTGAACAGTCTTTGAAATGCTTGGGTTATTTTCTAGTGAAAAAATGGTTTGGATTACTGTCAGGAATTCATAACAAATATATGTCATACTAATATTGCAAGTGTTATTTTTAAAACATTCTACCAATGTTGAAAGCACAAGGAGTCTGCATAATCCGTGCACATCTAATTAGCACTGAGTCATGTAAATGATACATAATGATTTGGCAGCATATTGCCAGATGGTTTGCTATCAGATCAAGTAGTAATAACTTAGCTTCTTTTTCACCATTATCTCCCCCCCCCCCCTTCCCCACATTCATTTTTATACATTTTAATTTTTCC
>NW_010235741.1:13891-20285 GCF_000690775.1 Eurypyga helias
TCCCCAATATTCATTTATATACATTTTAATTTCTCTACTTAACATTCGGTTCCTTTAATTTTATATACACAAACCAGTCAAACCCCACTGATTCATTTTTTTTAACCGAGACTGCCTTCTTGCTTTGCAATCTTTTTGCTTTTACAAGTGCATTTATTGCATTAATTGCACTTAGGCATCAGAGAGATTATGCAATATAATTTCATATTTACTTAAAAATTGTTCAACTCTCCACTACTTCCAATTAGTGATGTGCAGCTGGTCACAGACATTAAATCTGGTTTGTGCCATAATCCTATTTTTTAATTTTCTTATTCAAAACACTTCTTGTGTCTAAGCAACAGGGGGAAAAAAAAAAAAAGGTTATGAGGGAATTATAAACACATAATCACTCAAATTAAAGTATTTTGACATTCATAGACACTTAAGATTTAGTATTATTTGAATATTCCTGAACTCCATAATTATGTATCTTAAAGCATTTACGATACACTTACCTTGCTCTATTAAGTTTGTTAAATACAAAGTAAATAAAGTGTAAGTGTTCTTTTTCCTAAAATCTTTACATTTTCCAGTAGGACAATTCAGTTGTTTAAGTCAAGAAATGAAAACCTCTGTGTAGAGTGAACAGAACTAAGAAGTTTACAATAACCTTGGCATTATAACTTTTAACTTACCTTCTCCACCTTTGCATTATTTAGTTTGAGTCTTAATTTTGTGTTTTTCTAAATCCAAAGAATGCTTAATCAACATCAGACAGTAATGGTAATTTCCCAGCAATCGAAGGAAACATTCACAATTAGAAGTCTTGAGGAATTCATGTTAACTTCAAAAGCAAAGCCTGCTCCATTTCAATTAATGGTTTATAAGCACACAAATCTATTAGTAGGTGTGAAAATTAAAAAAAAAAAAATCACAGAAAAAGGACATCCTTGTATTCAGATTAAAATGTTACTTTTGGGTTAAAAGTCTTATTCAGAGTGTCCGGAAGATAAAGCATCACCCCTCTGGTTACTCTGGGATTCGGATCCATGCTATGCTGTGCATTAAAGCACGCTGATACATGGGCAGAGCCGTGAAGAATCACATTAGAATTTGCCAAGTGCTGAGGATTTTATCGGGAAGCATGCAAAAATTTATCAAGTGAAGCTTATTGGCCTTACCCGAGAGGCTCTGCATTTTGTTTAAAGTGGATATTCCCCACAGTAGGGGTGCTCTGAACAATACAGCTCAGATGCAAACCTTTAGAAAGCAGTGCCTGTCGGTTGCTATGCTTCAGCCTGCTTACACTACCATGCTGGTGACCTATCCTCTTCAATCTTTCTTTCTCCAGCGTAAGTATGTGGATCGAGGTATTAACAAAGATAATACTGTAGAACATTATCATTAACACTTCCTATACAGGAGACACCAAAATAAGGCCAAATGAAAATATTATTAGCTATTTTACAGGCATAATGTTACCTATTGCTTCATATAATTGAATAAACATTTGGCATTTCATGCTATTTTCCTTACTACTACAATATTTTTCACTTGATTTACAAAATGCTTATATACATGAAAAGAAAATCATATGGTGGTAAGATAGTGGTATGAAACTCATTGTAAAAATGGAGCTGCAGTACAGCATTGTACAGCACGGGTGAGACTACTGGAGCTACCTAATGAATTAATTCATATTCCCAAAGAACTGTAACTTGATA
The DNA here is from genome assembly GCF_000690775.1 of Eurypyga helias. Taxonomy (NCBI): domain Eukaryota; kingdom Metazoa; phylum Chordata; class Aves; order Eurypygiformes; family Eurypygidae; genus Eurypyga; species Eurypyga helias. The sequence goes on from NW_010235741.1 coordinate 15,598, forward strand.
AGAACATCAGTCTTTCTTTGGTATAAGCAATGATCTCAAATGCCCTTTACCCTTTAAAACTTAGCCTGGAACCCAAGAAGAAATGAACCCTAATCTCATCAGGTTTGCATTAAAGACCTTCTCAAATGATGAGAGACCGAAATGGTGCAGAAGCTTAGACTGACCAGCATGTCCATCACACACTATCATAACAGCCAAATGCTCACAGTTGCAGAATGCCAGCTGCTGTGAAGATTAGAATGAGAGCAGGGGCTGGAATGCAGCTCAACCCACAAATGGAAAGTGAGATAAAGTCCCCAGAGAAATGATACAGAGACCTATTTACTTGTAGTGCAATATTTAGGTGTTGCCTGCCTATGGTGGGATGAGCTTTCCTGTTTTAAATAAAATATGATGTACAAAGAATGCTGCCTCTGCTCTCCCAGCAGAACTCCTGTACATCTCTGTTTGGGCCCCTGGCAACATCACAGAAATCCTAAGTACTCAACAGATTCCTATGTTACGTTCTGTGATGCCTGGCCTTCCACAGGGACATTAGCCAGTCCTCTTTAGCTCACTTAGGTCATGTTTTAGAATGGTACTATTCCCTGTATAGACACTACTGTCATTCTATCTCCCCACCACATGACAGTTTACCAACATTAGGATTGGTTTAACAGATGAGAGAACTCCTGTTCCTATGTCAAACTCAGTTTTTTAACAAACAGCTTTATTAATGCTCTAGTAGAGGCCACAACATAGAACATCTGGTACCAAATATTAAAATAATTCTTTAAAGGTCTGACCAGCTACCATTTTAAAGCATTGCTTGCACTGATGAACTGACAGGTTGAGGGAGGTGATTCTGTCCCTGTACTCTGCTCCTGTGAGACCCCACCTGGGATGCTGTGTCCAGCTGTGGAGCCCACAACATCGGAAGGATATAGACCAGTTGGAGCGAGTCCAGAGGAGGCCATGAAGATGATCAGGGGGCGGGAGCACCTCTGCTATGGGGACAGGCTGAGAGAGTTCGGCTTGTTCAGCCTGGAGAAGAGAAGGCTCCGGGGAGACCTTATTGCCCCTTCCAGTACCTGAAGGGGCTACAAGGAAGCTGGGGGGGACTTTTTACAAGGGCCTGTAGTGACAGGACAAGGGGGAACGGGTTTAAATTGAAAGTGGGGAGGTTTAGATTAGATATCAGGAAGAAGTTCGTCCCGGAGAGGGTGGTGAGGCACTGGCACAGGTTGCCCAGAGAAGCTGTGGATGCCCCATCCCTGGAAGTGTCCAAGGCCAGGCTGGATGAGTCTTTGAGCAACCTGGTCTAGTGGAAGGTGTCCCTGCCCATGGCAGGGGGGTTGGAACTAGATGATCTTTAAGGTCCCTTCCAACCTAAACCATTCTATGATTCTATGATTCTATGACTTTTCTCCAAGTCAGAATGTGGACATGTTTAAAGAAGCCCTTAACCGTCACAGACAACAAGAATACCTACATAGCTGAATTCCCTGGGAGTGCCAAGGAATAAAAGAAAATCCACAGCAGACACACTTTTGTCACCAATACAACTCCTTATTTACCATAAGCTAAACAGCGAAGTCGACTATTTCAGTAGACTGAGCAACACGCACCCTAAGGGTGCAAGACAAACTTTAAAAGTTGAAAAATGTGTCAAGCGTTATATTCTGGTTACAAGCTGCTGTAGTTGGTGAACTGGAAAACCACAAAGGTTGAAATAGAGCATCCATGCACAAGACTCCAACATCCCACTCAACACTGAGAAAGCAGGAACAGCAGAACCTTCCTCTTCCCTTCCCAGCAGCATTAAGATCCCAGACTACGCGGCAGGTGCCAAGGAGAACAGAAATTTCACATCAGGCCACATGTCTATCCACACGGCTCTTCAGGAAAAGCTGCTGTGACAAGGGGAAAGGCAGCACAACGCTGCTTCTTAGTTTCTAAACTCCAAGCTTTCCAATACAAGTCGATCCCAGCAGAAGTTACAGTGTTTCCCACCCTCCATATGAGACAGTTAATTGTCCCAGTGTAACCCGTACTATCTCTAGTTCAGAAAGGAGCAACACCCAGCGTCTCCACATCATTGGGAGAAAGAGCCAAGAGATTTAAGGGTTTTTTTCCAGACTGCTCTAAATAAAGTTTATCATCTCATCAATACAGCCCTTGTAAATCACAGTTTTAATGATTCCAGTCTAGCTGGCTCTATGCAGAGCACCAGTCTATTCAGACAGATGTGAATCTTCTGTCAGGCCTAACCAGTGGGTTAACCTTAGCCAAACCAGGTTGATTCATTTCTTGATGGCCCTTTGATCTTGTATTTGTTAGCTTTCATCGGTGATGAAGAGCAGGGCGTTGTTATTCATGGCCTAACAGTCAAACTTGTTCCTCCACAGAATATTTCAGGCTGCATCCACAGGGTTTCCAGCCAACAGAATGCCAGCAACATGGAGCACCGGCTAGCCACTCACAGTGGCCCTCACTGCTGCTTCATCTGTCCCAGGCCCAGCCTTAGAGAACGTCTCAAGCAAGCATCTTACCGCTATCACCAACCTCAGTGGTTCTTATTCCCCCCTCTACTCCTCCCTAACCCTCGACACCACTTGCAGTTCCACACTGGGAATTTGCATCACGGATGATGCAAGTCACCTTGTCAATATGTCAAGTCCATATCTGCTCCTGCTCTAGGCCAGGTGAGAACAACTTTATTCCTACACCGGGGTCCCAGTTTGCTGAAGCCGTAGCTCAATCACTGTACCGCACAACACTACCGCACCATTGGACGGATTGTGCCAGCAGACTAACTTCCAAATTCACTGCTGAGCTTAACATTTTTCTCCCTTTAGAGACCAGCTGCAAATCTGGGCAAACAGTCAAGTTTTTCTTATTTTTATTCAAGGATAAACAATTTACAGCAAAGGAGGAAAAGCAAAAGGAATGTTTGGTATCTACTTTTATAAGCTATGGTGACACTTAAGCTAGCAGGTATGCTGTATGTTTATCATTTGTCACAATACGGTTTTCTAAACAACCACTGGAAATACTAGGCACCCAGCTTCTTGTCAGATACAGCGAAGACTGACATACAGATGAACGGGTAACATGGGAACTGCATTTTCACCTTCAAGCTCTAGAGAAGTATTACACAGGATGCAAGGACTTTAGACACCTATGAAGGTGGCGTAAGTATTTTGAGCATTTAGGTATCCCAAGAAGAAGCAGGATATTTAAGCACCTCAATACTTCGAAGAACTCTACCTCCTCAATTAAAATTGGAGATGCATTATTAGGAATATTTACCATGTCAAGCAGGGATAGGAAACCTCACCAACATACACATACAACTTAGTGTTTGGCCAACCTGTCAGCTTGTTCTGAAGTTTCAGGTTACATCCTCAGTCACACAGTGGTCTCAGTGGATTTTTTAGCTATGTGGCTCCTCTGAAACAGGAAAGCACTATTTTAGGTGACCAATTCCTCGCCATATATACTCAGGAGGGCTGAAGATCCAACACAAAGCTGAAACATAGAATCACAGAATGGCTTAGGTTGGAAGGGACCTTAAAGACCATCTAGTCCCACCCCCCCTGCCATGGGCAGGGACACCTTCCACTAGACTAGGGTGCTCAGAGCCTCATCCAGCCTGGCCTTGAACACTTCCAGGGATGGGGCATCCACAGCTTCTCTGGGCAACCTGTGCCAGTGCCTCACCACCCTCTCCGGGAAGAATTTCTTCCCGGTATCTCATCTAAACCTCCCCACTTTCAATTTAAACCCATTACCCCTTGTCCTGTCACTACAGGCTCTTGTAAAAAGTCCCTCCCAGCTTCCTTGTAGCCCCTTCAGGTACTGGAAGGCTGCAATAAGGTAGCCTTCTCTTCTCCAGGCTGAACAAGCCCAACTCTCTCAGCCTGTCCCCATAGCAGAGGTGCTCCGGGGCTCTTGCGGGCCCTCCTCTGGACTCTACCCAGCCAGTCAATATCCTTCTGATGTTGGGGGTCCTAGAGCTGGATGCAGAACTGCAAGTGAGGTTTCAAAAGCTCAGAGCAGAGGGGGAGAATCCCCTCCCTCGACCTGCTGGCCACACTTCTCTGGATACAGCCCAGGATATGGTTGGCTTTCTGGGCTGCCAGTGCACACTGCCAGCTCATGTTCAGCTTTTCATCCACCAGTCCCCCCAAGTCATTCTCCTCAGGGTTGCTGTCTATCCATTCTCCATCCAGCCTGTACTTGTGTTTGGGATTGCCCCAACCCAGGTGCAGGAATGTTCCTCAACTCTGAAGCAAAGCTTTAGCAGAGATAGATTGCTAGAGCACAGCATCTGGAAAGGGAGAAGGGCAGAATAAGGCACTTGCCTTAAGGAGGGCAAGTGATGTGTAGCATTACTTTTTGCCGGCCTTAAGAGCTCCCTAATAGCACGGTGGGGTGGTACCTATAATAATGTGACAGTCGCCCCTGCAGAGACGTTTCCCAGTATATTAGTGAGGACATTGTCGCAGCTGCTTTATCTTCCATTCTCACACACACAGGCTCAGCCAGACAGAAGGTCCTTGAGCAGCAGAGCCGAGTCGCACGGTCGGACAGCAGCGCACCGCTGCACTTCACCAATGTCCCAGCAGTTTCCTCACAGAGGCCCCGCCACCGTACTCCCCCCGTGATCGACAGGCCCTGCGGCTTCCGGGCCGCTCCACCCCTCG
>NW_010235742.1:0-446 GCF_000690775.1 Eurypyga helias
CTGCTCGTCCCAGCAGGCAGAGATCTGGGGGCAGGATGAGCACAGGGGGATGCTGCCTTTCCAGGCACCCTCCCGCTGACCCCCGCGCAGCACAGCAAGTGGGGCACAGGGTGCCACAACCCATGGAGCCTTCCGACGCATGGCATGGGCATGTTCTGGTCTTCATTGGGAGCTCAGCACCTGGTTGGTGAAACACCTGGGTGCCAGCATGTCCCCTGGGATGCTGAGCCACTCATGCGGGGGCTGTTCCAGCATGGGAGCAGGTCAGGGGTCCAGCAAACCCCAGGCAAGAAGCCCTCCACCAAATCCGGGGCTGCCCTGGTGCGGCCGGGCATCTCCTTGTTCCTTCTGCGTTTCCCAGTGGTGGGTGCTCTGACATCGCCACACAGAGCTGCTTCACAGCACAGTGGGCGAGACAGCGGGGTAGACCCCGCAGAGCCAGGGGA